>NW_024412377.1:49311667-49493632 GCF_014898765.1 Herpailurus yagouaroundi
CCCCGTTCATGCTCTGTCTCTCTCTGTCCCAAAAATAAATAAACGTTAAAAAAATGTTTAAAACTTCTTTGTGAAATATAAAAACCATAAAATAAACTGCATGTATGTAAAGTGTTCAATTTGATGAGTGTAGATGCATGTCTATACTTGTGAACCATCACCAAAATCAGTGTAATGAACACATACCTCTCAAAAGTTTCTTTATGTTTCACTAGAATTCCTTCTTCTTGGGGCATCTGGGAGGCTCAGTTGGTTAAGTGACCAACTCTTCATTTCTTTTTTATTTTTTTTATTTTTTTTATTTTTATTTATTTATTTATTTTTATTTTTTTTTTATTTATATATGAAATTTATTGTCAAATTGGTTTCCATACAACACCCAGTGCTCATCCCAAAAGGTGCCCTCCTCAATACCCATCACCCACCCTCTCCTCCCTCCCACCCCCCATCAACCCTCAGTTTGCTCTCAGTTCTCAACAGTCTCTTATGCTTTGGCTCTCTCCCACTCTAACCTCTTTTTTTTTTTTTTCCTTCCCCTCCCCCATGGGTTCCTGTTAAGTTTCTCAGGATCCACATAAGAGTGAAACCATATGGTATCTGTCTTTCTCTGTATGGCTTATTTCACTTAGCATCACACTCTCCAGTTCCATCCACGTTGCTACAAAAGGCCATATTTCATTTTTTCTCATTGCCACGTAGTATTCCATAGTGTATATAAACCACAATTTCTTTATCCATTCATCAGTTGATGGACATTTAGGCTCTTTCCATAATTTGGCTATTGTTGAGAGTGCTGCTATGAACATTGGGGTACAAGTGCCCCTATGCATCAGTACTCCTGTGTCCCTTGGATAAATTCCTAGCAGTGCTATTGCTGGGTCATAGGGTAGGTCTATTTTTAATTTTCTGAGGAACCTCCACACTGCTTTCCAGAGCGGCTGCACCAATTTGCATTCCCACCAACAGTGCAAGAGGGTTCCCGTTTCTCCACATCCTCGCCAGCATCTATAGTCTCCTGATTTGTTCATTTTGGCCACTCTGACTGGCGTGAGGTGATACCTGAGTGTGGTTTTGATTTGTATTTCCCTGATAAGGAGCGACGCTGAACATCTTTTCATGTGCCTGTTGGCCATCCGGATGTCTTCTTTAGAGAAGTGTCTATTCATGTTTTCTGCCCATTTCTTCACTGGGTTATTTGCTTTTCGGGTGTGGAGTTTGGTGAGCTCTTTATAGATTTTGGATACTAGCCCTTTGTCCGATATGTCATTTGCAAATATCTTTTCCCATTCCGTTGGTTGCCTTTTCGTTTTGTTGGTTGTTTCCTTTGCTGTGCAGAAGCTTTTTATCTTCATAAGGTCCCAGTAATTCACTTTTGCTTTTAATTCCCTTGCCTTTGGGGATGTGTCGAGTAAGAGATTGCTACGGCTGAGGTCAGAGAGGTCTTTTCCTGCTTTCTCCTCTAGGGTTTTGATGGTTTCCTGTCTCACATTCAGGTCCTTGATCCATTTTGAGTTTATTTTTGTGAATGGTGTGAGAAAGTGGTCTAGTTTCAACCTTCTGCATGTTGCTGTCCAGTTCTCCCAGCACCATTTGTTAAAGAGACTGTCTTTTTTCCATTGGATGTTCTTTCCTGCTTTGTCAAAGATGAGTTGGCCATACGTTTGTGGGTCTAGTTCTGGGGTTTCTATTCTATTCCATTGGTCTATGTGTCTGTTTTTGTGCCACCAACTCTTCATTTCGACTCAGTCATGGTTCCTGAGTTCAGGCCCCACCTCAAACTCTGTGCTGTCAGCGTGCAGTCTGCTTGAGATTCTCTCTCTCCCTCTCTCAAAATAAATAAATAAACTTTAAAAAAATTCAAAAAAATTCCTTCTTCTCTCCCCAACCATATTCTCCAACAGCTATTTATCTGTTTTTTTCTACTGTAAATTATTTTTGCATTTCTAGAATTACATATAAATGGAATCAAACATGTATATAGTGTTTTTTGTCTGATTTATTTCATTCATCGTAATTATTTTGAAGTTTATCCCTGTTGTGTGTATTAATAATCTGTTCATTTCTACTGTTGAGTTGTATTCCATTGTATGGATTTCTGATTTCTTTATCCATTGACATATTGATGGATATTTGAGTTTTTCCAATTTGGGGCTATTACAGTTAAAGCCATTATGAACATTCAAATACAAGTCTTTGTATGTATATATGCTTTCTTTTTCTTTGGGTATATACCTAGGAGAGGGATGCCTGAATGGTATGGCAGATGTATTTTTGACTTTTTTTTTTTTTTTACATTTATTTCTTTTTTGAGAGACAGAGCACAAGTTGGGGAGGGGCAGAGAGAGAAGGAGACACAGAATCTGAAGCAGGCTCCAGGCTCTGAGCTGTCAGCACAGAGCCCGACACAGGGCTTGAACTCACAAACCGTGAGATCATGAGCTGAGCCAAAGTCGGATGCTTAACTGTCTGAGCCACCCAAGCACCCTGTGTATTTTTGACTTTTAAGAAACTGCCAAACTGTTCAAAGTGGTTCTGTCATTATGCATTTTCACTAGCAGTGTATGAAAGTTTCAGTTATGTGTTCATCAACCCTTGGTATAGTCCGTTTTTTTATTTAACCGTTTTAAGAATTGTAACGATATCTCATTGTCATTTAATTTGCATTCCCCTAATTACTAATAATGATCAGCACATTTTTGTGTGCCTGTTTGCCATCTGTGTGTGTGTGTGTGTGTGTGTGTGTGTGTGTGAGTGTATGTATGTATTTTTTTGGTGAAATGATTGTTCAAATATTTTATTTAGGCTCTAATTGGTTTTTCTTATTAATAATCACCGAGTTGTAAGTATTCTTTATATATGTTTACAATCCTTCTCAAGGTATCTATTTTGCTGATCTTCTCTCCTAGTATGGGGCTTGCTTGCCTTCATTTTCTTAATAGTGGTTTTTATATAGCAAAAAATTTTCATTTTGATGATGTCCAACTTATTAAATTCATGTTTTGATTTAAGACTACTCCAAAGTCTGTATGATTTCTTCTAGAAGTTTTATTGTTTGGATTCTTACATTTGGCTCTTTGATTCATTTTGAGTTATTTTTGTGTGTAGTATAATGTAAGGGTGTGGTTAATTTTGGTGTACCATTTGTTGAAAAGATTATCCTTTCTCTCATTGGACTGACTTGACATCTTTGTTATAAAGGAGTTGAACTTGTATGTGTGGATCTGTTTCTGGGCCCTCTATTTTGTTCTACTGATCTATAAGTATGTCTTTTCATCAATATCATATTTATTGTTTGTAATAACTTTATAGTAATTCCTGAAATCAGGTAGCGTGAGCTCCCTTACTTTGTTCCTTAAAAAATTATTTGGCCTATCTGCATTTTAACACAAATTTTAAAATCAGTTTGTCAATTTCTAGAATTGAATAGAAATTTAAATAATAAATTTCTTTTGCTTGGATTTTGGACTGAGATTGCACTGAAACTGTAGATGAATTTGGGAAGAGTTGACATCTTAATATTGACAGTGCATTTCATTTTGATCTGTTTTTCACATATGGAATAGTACATATTTATAAGTAAATCTATGACTTTTTAAGGGATGAAATCAGGTATTGCTTGACAGAGCAAAGTTAACTAGCCCTCAGAGACTGAACCCATGGCTTTGTCCTGAGCAATATGGAATGTTAGCAACTGTTCCTTAACTTGATTCAAATAAATGTATTTGGTTAAGTTAAATCCACATTTTTGTGTAGTAAAAAAAATAAAATGTTGTTGTTTATTGACTATGATTAGCAGAATACATCTAAAAATGCCTGACCATTTGGGATGGCAAATAGGTGGGATAATCCTGTTATTACCTTGCCTCTCATTCCTTGTTATGGCAGAAATCATCAATCATGCCATTCTTTCTCAAAGAATGTATACATAGATACTATTTATTTATTTATTTATTTATTTATTTATTTATTTATAATTTATTTATTTATTAACAGTGGTCCTGTTTATTTAATACTACTTATTACTGGTGGTCCTCAAACTCAGTTTACCTTTTCTGCAGTAGAGGGAATTCCTCCAAGGGGTTGAGTTAACTTGCAAAAGTTTTTCTAATGCTAAAGTCTGTCAACTTTTCATTCCTTACACCAGAATCTGCTAAGCCAAGGATTTTCCACTTGTTTTGCAACTCAAATTCTATGTGCATTTTTGACTCTAGCACATCCCTGCATGGGGGTCAAAGTGGACTCAGTGTAATAGAGCCTTTAAATAGTACATAATGACTTAATTTCAAGGATTTTAACATTCTTGTAGGAGCCCCTGTTCCCACCTCCTACTTTGAAGCCTAAGGCCTTGGGCCCTCTGCTGACTCTACAGTGGAGCTGAAAATGCGTCCATTGTACTTACAGCCCTGACTTCTAGTGCACTTGACCACTCTCCCAATCTGTATGTCACCTTATGAGGTCAGTTCTCCTACTACTAGTTTGCTATTTAAGTTATTTCAGACCACTGGACTGACTCAGTGAATTATGGATACTCTTCCTCATGCTGAGCCATGGAAAACTTACCTTTTTTTTTTTTTTTTTTTTGGTTGCCATGACATTTGGAGAGGTGGAGGGCAGGGTTAGAGACCTGGTAGGGAGCAGATGCTTCTATTGCTGATAATAAACTTAATTGAAGCTAAAAATTGTTGGGTCTCTTTGGTTTCTCCCTTGTGACTTCTCTGTAGTAATAGATGCCAGGAATTCAGGCCAGTTTGGGAGGGCAGGGTACTTGATGGATTCCATTTGCAGGTTGTAGAGTTGAGAAGAGGTGATGATGGGTTGTCCTGGTAGAAAAGAGATGTAGATTTGGAGTTTAGGAGAAATGTTTGCATTGGAGATTATTGATTTAGAAGGCATTTGCATATAGGTGACTGCTTAAGAGGCAATGGTAGATTGAAATCACCATTTTCTTTCAGGTGGGAATGTGCATAAAAAGAGGCCTACAGCTGGACCTTGGGGATACTCACATGTGAGAGATTGAGGAAAAATGGGGACCTGAAAGTAGAGGAAGTTGAGAAGAAATGATGAAGAGAAAACTAGCATTATTGTATGAGGTCCCTTCTTAATTTCTACTTGGCCAAAACTTTGCACCCTCAACCCTTGTAACAGCGATTGGCACATAGTCAGTGCTTAATAAACTTTTGTTAAATGACTGAATGTGTGGAATCCAAAAGAGATTTTCTAGGAGGAACCCAAGGTCAACAGTCTCCCAATGTTAAAACAAGGCTGGGATGAATGAGAAAAGGTTTCTTTGAGAAAAGGGCTTGGATTTGAGGGATTAGGAAATTACTAGTGACTTTACAGTATATAGGTTATAAACTCTTATCACCTCATGCTTAGATTATTGGAACATGTAAAATGCAGATGGTTAATACTTGATTCCTTGGATTAAGGTGAGGGCTCAATGATATGAGTTGTAAATGGTGTTAAGTACTTAGCCCAACCTCTCATTCACTCATTAAAATAGTATTTAATGAGAGTTAACTATGGTCTAGGTGTGGTTTTAATAGCTGCAGATAGAACAATGAATAAAACAGATATGATTTGTGTATTCATGGACTTTATGGTCAATCTGGGGTGGGGACAGGTAATAACAAAGACATCTGAGTGTGACAGATGCCGTGCAGAACCAAAGGATGATCATCTGATAGAGAGTGACGTGATGGGTAGCCTATACAGGTAAGGCCTCTCTGAGGAGCTAATAGAAGCTAAGAGCTGAATGGGAAAAAGAGCCAATATTGACTATTACTATTCCTTCCTTCTTCCTCTTTTTATTTCTGGTTCTTCCTCTTTCCACTTCAACTGTTCGTCTGCCTTACATATCGGCTCATTTCATCACATGCTCAAAACCTTTCCATGCCTCCACGAGTGACTTTGCAAGTTGTTATCTGGGCTCAGCCAGCAGAGGAAAGTGCTGCTTTCTGTATTACCAGTGGGCTGTCAGCTCCATGTGGTACTGTAGAAAAGGCATCCTTGCCCCAGGCAAAGGCATTTACACCTTCCAGGGAGATGAATGATTAGAGACAGCAGAGGGGCAGAGGAGGTGGCAGACACAGACACAGAGGAGGGAGTGGATAGGAAGCTAACAGGACTTAATCTATTAGAAGAGGAAAGGCCTTTTAAAAGTGAATTAATGATATTTATAGCTGCATCAGGTAAGTAGTTGGCCAGAGTTCACTGATAATGAGACCAGGATTGAATTCCTATATGGACCAGAGAGCTTCATGTGGAGAAACTATGCTATTTACTCCCTGGCTATTGAGACTTAGGCAAACACATACCTCTCTGAACCTCAGTTCCCCAGTCTAAAATGGGCACACACATCTCATCTGCCTGCCCATGTCATAAAGAACAAATGAAAATGGATAATAAAGTGCTTTTTAAAATTATAATTTTTCGGGGCGCCTGGGTGGCTCAGTCGGTTGAGCAGCCGACTTCAGCCCAGGTCGTGATCTCGCGGTCCGTGAGTTCGAGCCCCGCGTCGGGCTCTGTGCTGACAGCTCAGAGCCTGGAGCCTGTTTCAGATTCTGTGTCTCCCTCTCTCTGACCTTCCCCCTTTCATGCTTTGTCTCTCTCTGTCTCAAAAATAAATAAACGTTAAAAAAAATTAAAAAAAAATTATAATTTGTCAATGTGATCTATTGTTATTACTGATTATGTTATTATTTTCGTGGCCTAGGTACCTTCCTCCCCTCCTTTTTCTGCAATGTATCAGCTGGCTATCTCTCATAGTGGATATTCAACCACACTGTGAATGTTCCGTATAAATCAATCAATAGCCCTTCAATAGGCCCATTATACTGACCCTGAGTTAGGAAGATCATATATTCTCAAGTGCTAGTGCTTGGGCTATTCTACCCACTCCTGGCTAAGTCTTTGTCTTACTTATTTTAATATTTGTTACACTCTATTGCAGTGCTTCTAACCACTAACCGCTAGTGTGGATTTCCTGTCTCCTCATCATGAATGAGTCGTAGGCGGAGTCTTCTTTGACCTTTGTCCTTTTGCCTGATCTCTAGAGAACTGGAAATTAGGTCATTTGGTGTTTACTACCCAGTGATGACAACTATAGGGCACATGTGTCTCGCCCCCAATATCCTGCTCATCATGGATACTGCTAATTGATTATTGCCCTATCCGCTATTGATGCGGCTTACCAGCCCTACAATGGGGAACCACTGGGTACATGTGGCTACAGAGCATTTGAAATGTGCCTAGTCCAAATGGATGAATGTTGTACAAGTAAAATACATAATTATCATGGAGACACCACAAAAGAAAAAAATGTAAAATATCTCAATAATTTTATATCTGTTGCAAGTTGAAATAATATTTTGCATATAATAATTAAAATATGCTATTAAGGGGCGCCTGGGTGGTGCAGTCGGTTAAGCGCCCGACTTCAGCCAGGTCACGATCTCGCAGCCCGTGAGTTCGAGCCCCACGTCAGGCTCTGGGCTGATGGCTCAGAGCCTGGAGCCTGTTTCCGATTCTGTGTCTCCCTCTCTCTCTGCCCCTCCCCCGTTCATGCTCTGTCTCTCTCTGTTCCAAAAATAAATAAATAAACGTTGAAAAAAAATTTAAAAAAAAATAAAATATGCTATTAAACTTACTTTTACCTATTTCTTTTAACATTGTTTTTTGATGGCTGCCAGAAAATGTAAAATTATAAATGTGGCTCACATTTGTGGCTCATGTTCTGTTTCCACTGTATAATGCTGCCTTCAAATCATTATTAAGACAGTTCTTTAGGCATTCAGTGACCAATAAACCAGAAATTAAAGGAGTTGTATTTTTTGGGGAGCAGAAGAGAGGTTGACATTTCGAGTTTACATCTAGAATGAAAAAAAAGAGCTTGAGTTTATGTAATTTAGTGGTTCCCAAACATGTCTCTGTATCAGAAAGTCCTGGGATCTGAAATTATAAAATTAGAGATTTCCAGGTTCCACTCTTGGCGATTCTGGTTAATAGGTCTGAGATGGGGCCCTGGATTGTGTATTTTCTTCCTTTTCTTTTGTTTAGTTTTTATTTCATAATAATAAACTTAACGTTGCAATCCAGCCAGACTTGGAGGGGGATAAGAAAAATATGGAACCCATATTCTTTGCAGTGAGATCACAAAGATTATAGGTTATTTTGAGCAGATGAGGGTGAAGGGGTACTTTTGTGAACTACAGAAGGAATGGTCTGATGGTTAAGATAAAACACAAGTCAAATTTATTAGATTTGTTCATGGTCAGCAATGGTGATCGTCTTGCTGGTCTTGCCATTCCTGGACCCAAAGTGCTCCATTAGCTTTCACAAAAGTCATGCCCTCTTTTACCTTGCCAAAGACCACATGCTTGCCATTCATCCATTAAATCTTCACAGTGCAGATGAAACCTGGGAACTCTGTGTGGGATCCAGCATTTGCCATGGACAAGATTTGAGGACCATATGCTTCAGGATGAAATTCTCACCATTAGATTTTTCCCCATAGAAGGACGTGCCACCAGTGCCAATAAGGCATGTGAAGTCACCATCCTGGCACAGAAATCCCAGAATAACTCTGTAATTCCTTCTCCAAATTCTTTCTTCCAGGTGCTCAGAGCATAAATGGTTTCTGCTGTCTTTAGAGCTTTGTTTGCAAACAGCTCGAAGGAGTGATGGCCCAAGGGTTCACCATGCCTGACAATGTCTAAGAACACAGAGGGGATGACCATAGCTGGGTAGTGCGGGCATCTGCCAGGGTTGTGTGTTTCAGTAAGCAGCCTGCGAGATTCTGATGTGCAGCCAGGTTTAAGAGCCCCTGCGCTAGGACTTTTTTTACATTTCTATGAAGGGACTTTCCTGCGGTGACAAGTTGTTACTAGCAGAGCTAGGACCAGAGCACATGTTCTTCATGGATTATATTTTGTACCACAAATCCCTAGAATATTTTGTGCTACTGTGACCTAAGAGGCTTCACAGAACTCAGGATGGAATGAGGAACTCAGGCTACATCTAAGCAGGCAGGCAAGCTCTTCTTCCTTATTTGGAGAAAGCCCAGTTTGGCTCAGCAGCCCCCTCTGTTGTCAAAAATCCCTAGCGCAACCTGACACAGCTGGCTGTGGGAAAGGGAGCAGGGAGAGGGAACACAAGAGGATGTAGCATGAAGAACAGTAGATGGGGGGATCTATTTGCAACCAGGCAGCAGTCAAAAGGAAACAATGCAGCCTAAGCCCCTTACAGCCAGAAAGTCCTGTGGAAATTGTTTACCTGACTGCCTCCTGGTCTGGAGGAGAGGAGGGAATTTGGACAAATCATTTTACTTCTCTGGGCCTCAGTTTCCATATCTGAACAAGGGGAATAATGACATGCTCTCTACCCCTCCCTCATTACAGACTATTGTAATAGTCAAATAGAAAAATGGGTATGTTTTTAGCAGTCCAAAGACACGTGGCTAGTTTGAGATAGAACCAGACTTTGAACTCTGGTCTCCCCGTTGAGGCATGTCATACAATTTCAGCTAACAAAGGATAGATGTGTTCAGCTGCTTCCAGAGGGACAGAGGCAGAAAAAAACTTACAGGGGAAGTTGAGGCTGCCATCACACCTAGGTGAATTAAAGTCAGGTAGCTGCCCTTTATTTATGCATTCATTCATTACTAATTTATTTAGCTTATATTTATTGAGTACCTCTTATAGGATTGAAACTGTGCGAGATGTGGTGATACTAAGTCAAATCAGACAGGCTTTTGTTATGTCTATGGTTCTTGCAGTGTTTCCCCAAATATTTCCTTTGTCAGAAATATTCTCAACTAGCTGTCACAGTGCACAAGTAACATGACTGGGTGAAATATAATAGCTGCCATTTATTGGGAGTTAGTTATGTGCCAGGCACAGTGCTAGGCACTTCCAGTAATAACTACCTTGGAACCCAGAAGAAGAAATAGACCTAGGGAGACTTAGCACATTTCCGTTTAGTAGGCAGTGGAGGTAGACATATTTCCACCTGTTAAACAACAATGCTATATTGTTTTGAAAAGTATTTCCTTTTGGTAATAGTGTGGGGTGGCTGTAAGGCCCTAGACAAAATGCATATTTACTTGTCTATGTTCATGAAAGTGTTATTTATAGTAGTGGAAAATTAACCTAAAATATTCAAAATAAATTTAAATAAATTATAATACAATATTTTTGAAGAGTATTTAATGATCTGGGAAAGTGTCATTCATAAATTGCTACTTCACACTAGGAAGATTTATATCTGCTTGATACTAATTTTGTAAAAACACCCACCTAACCCATAAATCCAGAAGAAAAGGATGGAAGGCAATTCACCGTTGTTTTCAATATTGTTGTTGGGCATTAGTGTTTTGGGAGAGGCTTATTTTCTTTGAACTTTTTGAGTTTCCCATATATTCTACTTTTTTTTTTTAAGTTTTCCCCCAGACATTAAAAAAAATTTTTTTTAATGTTTATTTATTTTTTGAGAGAGAGAGAGAGAGACAGAGTGAAAGCTGGGGAGGGGCAGAGAGAGAGGGAGACCCAGAATTTGAAGCAGGCTCCAGGCTCTGAGCTATCAGCACAGAACCCAACATGGGGCTTGAACTCATGAACCACGAAATCATGACCTGAGCTGAAGTCGGACACTTAACCAACTGAGTCACCCAGGCGCCCCTCCCCCAGACATTTTATTATGATAGTTCTCACACATACAGAAAATATGGAAGAATTACAGTGAATACCCATATACCCACAACCTAGATTCTACAATTAACATTTTACTATATTTGTTTTATCACTGATCTATCCATTTCTCTGTTTATCCATTTTATTTTCTGATGCGTTTCAAGATACATCGTTGGCCTCTCTATACCTTTGCCCAAATACTTCATTATGCATTTTTTAAAATTAAGAATTTGTTTGGGTACTTTTCTTTTCCTTAGGAGGTAGTATTTACTTGTGATGAAATGCACAGATTCTATGTACCATTCAGTGGGTTCTGAAAATACATCCACCTGACAAATCTGCAGGGAGACACAGAACATTGACATCACCTTGGAAAATTCCTTCACCTCCAGTCAATCCCTTTCCCCAAAGCAACTTCTGTTCTCGTTTTTTCCAGCAGAGATTAGTTTTGCCTGTTACAGAAGTTCATGTAAATAGATTCGTATAGTATATAGTCTTTTGTGTAAAGCTTCTTTTATTCAACGTAATGTTTTTGAGATTCAACCATGCTACTGCATGTACCAGCGGCTTGTTGTTCTCTGTCGTGAGGGTGGTATGAATGTATCACTTTTGGTATTTCCGTTTTCGTATTGACGGACACCTAGTCCGTTTTTGGTTTGGGGCTATTATAAATAAAGCTGTTATGAACATTCTTATACAGTCACTTATGGGCATATGTTTTTCTCTTGGGTAGGTACCTGGGTGAAGTTCTGGGTCATAGAGTAGGTATATATTTAGTTTTGTAAGAAACTGCCAGGCCCATTCTCAGAGTGGTTGTATCATTTTATACTCTTGCCAACAATATAAGCAAGTTCTGGTTGCTCCATATCCTTGCCAATATTTGATGGTGTCAGTCTTTTAAAAAAAAAAATTTTTAAGTTTTAATCCTTCTGATGGGGTGCAGTGGTGTCTCTTTGTGGACCACATATTTTTAAAATCAGAAAAAAAAGTTTTATAAAAAATAAAACTGAAATGATGTCAAAGAAAAGAAAGAGAAAGTACTGGAAGTAAATTTGGTAAAATTAACTTTCCTCTTTTTTGGGTGATTTGTACATGGATTTCTTTCTTGTCCTGTTTTGCTTTAATTTCCAGGTTGTCAAAAATAAACATGTATTATTTTTATTATGAAAGAGAACATATCTTATTTATAAAAAAATATTACCTATGAGAGTTAATATGTTAATTGAGGTAATTCAGTGACATTTTAGTAGTCATGGCTGTGTGACAAATTAAAGCTTTAAAAAGTTTAAAATGTGACTGCTGGGCTTGTTTGATGGGCTATATTTGGGTCTTATGTGTAAATACTCTGTGAGTATGAGCAAAATGCTTCCTGTCTGGGCTTCAGTTTCTTCCTCTTTTTTATAAATGGGTTGGAATAAGTTATCAGAATAGGTTATTCTATCTCAGTTACAAAGAAAATGTGTGCAAAACTGATAAGCATTTGAGGAAGTGAGAGATAGGACATTCCTGTTCCTTAGGAATTTCAAGTTGAGAAAAAAAAGAGCCATTTGCCCTGGGACTCTTAGAAAAGGTCCAGGGCCACAGAGGGAGACTGCAGGGTATAGCGAAGAGAATGTGAACTTCAGAGTTTGATGGTCCTGAATTCAAATTCAGACACAACCCTCTTCTTGACCTTTGACCTTGGGCGAGTGCTTTAATCTCTCTCAGCTTCTGCATCCGCAAAACAAAGATCACAAAACCTTTATCCTTGTGTGTGTGTGTGTATTTTAAATCATAATATTTACAGACATTACCATTTACAGAAATGTCTGGGTTTGTCCTCTGCCTTAGAATGTAGTAGGCAAGTGACAAAACTTGGGGAGAAGGACTTGGAATAGAGGGAAATAAAAAGGGCCAGAGACAAATTTAGAAATCTAGATTGTGAAGGCTTAAAGGAATGCTAGAGATGATCTAATCCAAAGCCTCATTTTGCAGAGGAGAAAAATAAGGTCTTGCATTGATCTCCCATGGACATGGTGGCAGGGCCAGTATGGGAACCCAAGGCATTTTGTTTTCTGCGTATATCATGAGGCTTCGGCCAGCTTTACAATTTGACTCTAGTGTGGTGTCAGTCAGATGAAGTGGAATTTTCCTTGCACATTCCACGAGGACCACTTGGCTTGGGGTTTTCAAATGCCATAACCAGCAAGAGAATAGAAACAAGCTCTCCAGGAGACTTGTCAGTGGAAGATTTAACTCTTCTCTTCAACTCTTTAAATTTTACAAACTCGAGTTTGTAACATAGTTACAAACTATGTTTGTAACATAAGTTTTACAAACTCGAGTTTGTAAAATAGGCAAAAACAAACAAACAAACAAACAAACAAACAAACAAAACACATGTTGTTGGTCAGCTTAGCTCTGCCCTGGAACTGTTTGTTACATTTGACTCTGATTCTTCCCAAGCTCAGGCACCAACTTCCCTGGTAAGTACATGCTGCCCACTGAGGGATTTCTGTGTATCAATTTCATCCACGGCAAGTTTCCTCCATTGTCCTGGGTTGCAGGCTAGAGACTTACTGTCTGATAACTGTATGATTTTCTGGCACTTTCAAAGGAGACCAAATATCCCTGCCACACTGATTTGACCGATTAGTTTTCATCAAAGTTGTTTACTACTGGTTTGGTAGTGTTAGTTTGCTTTTGTGTTTAATTTCAGAGAAAAAGATTTAAGAGCTTAGAATCCCTCCTTTCAAACCTTCAGTTTGTTGGTCTGTGGAAGCAATTTCTTGGATAGTTTTATTGGCTGAGAAAAAGAAAAGAAAAGAAAAATCAAGATCCAGCTTGAATCTTCTCTTGCTCCTTGACCTGAATCTCTATCAAAAGTCTTTCCCTGCACACCACACCGCTCCCAACTTTGCAAAGGGCTGCTCATGAGTGAGTACTCTCAGCCCTGGCGATCTTGAGACAGGAAATAACATTAAGCTCTCCAAGGGAAGGCTGTTTTCACAGAGGGATTTTACTCCAGACTGATTCAAAGAATAATGAGCCTCTTGTGGGCAAATCTCTTGGGAAACGTCTGATCTCGTTTTCTAAGATATTGGTCAGAGGAGTGAGAGGGCTTTGGGATACTATCAAGACTGGCTCTGGATCCATCTTACCTTATTTATCTGCTGGGATCAGGGTCAGCTTCCTGCTGGAAGGAACAATTTTTGCCAAGCTCCTTCAACCCAAGGCATAGAAAACACAGAAGAAATATTGATACATTCTTGTGCTTTCCAACACAAATGTATTTCATAGAGTCCTTGCGGCTATAAAGAAATTCTTTGAAAGCAAAATGTAAGAGAGCTTTGTTTATAGAAAAGTCCTTTCTTCCCTTGGCTAAGGGCTCCTTGTTTCTTTGCCGTCTCCATTCTCTCCCTTGCCTGCTTTGTTTATATGACAAAGTCAATATTATACTCCACTTACTGACATTCACTGTGGTAAGGAAGATGGAGTTGTAAGTTTTGGCCCCAAGGGCAATGTGGTAGAATAGAAAGGCCTGGAACTTGGTCTGGTGTCATAAATTCAGGCTCTGGTTTTGCTGATGACTTCTCAGACCTCAGCATCACCAATCATATCCAAGAATAAGATTTTACAAAATATTTTTCATAACATATGTGAGACATTTAACACAGGTTCAGGCCCAAAGTAAAGCACCCAGTTAGTTCTAGATGAGGTTGGCTTGAAAGGTTGACTTGAGGTTGACTGCCTTATTCCTTAATGGGTGTGTATGGCAGGGGACTAGGCTCCTGTAAAAGAATGAGAGGGAGGGCTGCTGGAAGGGGGCCAGGATATAGGGGAAGGACTGAAGAATAGTTGTTGAAGGCATACATTGGCTTGGTCTTTTTCTGAGGACTGACTCTTCAGCAGTGGGTCAGTGTGTGATGTAGTAGAAATGTAATAGACTTCGAGTAAGACAGATTTGGGCTCCAGGTTCTATTCTACTGATTTTAGATGTGCAACATTGTGTATGTGCCTTAAAATACCTCTCTGATAGGTTTAGTAGAGAGACCCAAGTTTTCTGGGCTCTTCCCTGCCTTTTGCACCTGAAGCTGAGAAACTAGGCTGGAGCACTGGAAATGACTCCATTCTCTGTGTGAAACCAGCCCTGAAGAAACAATTAAGGCAGCCTAAAGGTGTTGGCAGAAGCCTAATAAACCTTACTGGCATGTTATTTGGGGTTGCTAACCTTCCTCACAATTGGACTCTTCTATTCACAGATTAACACTAATAATAAGCCCCATTGAAGAGAATGGCTCTAATTGGTTCCTAGTTGTTGCTCTGGGATAAAAGTTGATCATCTATTCTGAGAATGGTCTTTCTGAGGCTGTGTCTGCAGTTTGCTCAAATGAACTGATAAATCAGTGAAAAATTCACTTCACAGACTCATTGGGTCTGAGCAACACTAACTTCTTGCGCAGGTTTATGTGTGTGTATGTAACTGTGTTTATGTGTTAGAGGACGTGTATGGATGAGTATGAGTTTAAAACTGTGATGCAGACACATGAAGATACTTAGAAAAGTAAACTAACCAAAGGCCCAAATAAAAATGTGCTCGCTTGACTGATCTCTCCTACATTAGTGTAACTCCAAAAGCAAATGGAAAACATTTTGGCATAATGAACATGACCTGTCACAAATTCTAATGCTTTAGGAGGAAAACAAGATGATAAGAAGGAAATTTGGCCCAAGGATTGAGGATATTCCACACTTTCTTTCCAGAAATTATTGTAAGAGGGATATCCAAGTCAGTTGCTGTTTTTGTTAAGGCCCATTGTATGTTTTTTTTCTTGACTTCTTCATATTCTTTTATTGTGGTAAAATATACATAACATTGACCATTTTAGCCATTTTAAAGTGCCATTAAATACATTCATCTTGTTGTACAACCATCACCACCATCCATCTCCAGAACTTTTTCATCTTTCCAAACTGACACTAAGTACCCATTTCAAATTTTCTCCAAATAAGTGAATACTTATTCACATGAGGGGTTAATGCAGGAAGTAGCCCATGTTTTCTTTTTCCTTATTCATTTATTCAGTTGCTCAATAGGTATACACTGATTACTGATGATGAGCCCGGGTACTATGCTGGGGATGATGTCAAACAAACCAGACAGAATCTCACTCTTTCAGATCTCACAGATTGTTCCCTTCTTGTTGTGGCAGGCAGAATAATAGCCCTCTAAAGATGTCCATGTCCTAATCCCCGGAGCTTGTGACTATATTGCTTTACAT
Source organism: Herpailurus yagouaroundi (assembly GCF_014898765.1). NCBI lineage: Eukaryota > Metazoa > Chordata > Mammalia > Carnivora > Felidae > Herpailurus > Herpailurus yagouaroundi. The sequence goes on from NW_024412377.1 coordinate 49,327,617, forward strand.
GACAGGAGGGATTTTGAGATGTGATTAAGTTAGAGATCTTCCTCCCCCACCTTTTTATATTTATATTGAGGTTAAAAAAAAGAAGAAGAAAAACATGGATGTAAGATAAGGATCTTGAAATGGGGAGATTATCCTGGATTATCTGGGTGGGCCCAATCTAATTCCAAAGATTTTTATAAGGGAAAGAGGGAGGCAGCAGAGTCAGAAAAGGAGATGAGATAACAGGACAGAGTGATGAGAAGGGGGCCATGAGCCAAGGAATGTATGCAGCCTCTAGAAACAGGAAAAGGAGAGGAGTGGCTCTTCTCCTAATGCCTCCAGAAGGAACACAGCTTTCTTGACACCTTGGCTTCAGCCCATTAGACTCATTTTGGACTTCTGATCTTTAGAACTATAAGGTAATTTGTGTTGTTTTAAGACACTAAATTGTGGTAATTTGTTATGGCAGCAGTAGAGAACTAATACACTTGTCTTTATGTTCAGTGTTAAGGGGTTTCTTTATTGTTAGTTTACTCTGGTTGGTCCAGGAAACAGGAGAGTGTAAAGTTTTTGCAGAACTCAGACTTTGATTTGCTCTGGAGGACCTGCCTGCCCCATGTCATCAAGCCTGTGCCTGGACTTCCAATGGACGGTGGCTTGTATTTAATTCATCTCTTATTTTCTTCCCCTTAGTACCATGCTAGCTAGGTACGCTAAATGTCTAGCACTCAAACAGAGAGGCATCCTGCACTTGGCTCAGGTCCTTTCTGCAAACCAAGCAGCGTTCAGGAGAGGTGGTCATTCCATAACTCAGTAAATTTACAAGTGTGTAATCACTTTGCCTACAGTAAAAATGGTTGATTACCAAGTGGTAGTAGTGTATTCACACGTGCTGTGTACTAAACCATAAGATACATGATTTTTCTGAGACCCAGATAAAAGGCATAAATGTTCTATGCAGGAGTCTTCCTCACACGAAAAGTAAAATCTTTGACAATTCTAAACTCTCAGTATTTACTTAGTCTTGTGCTTGTCTGAAACAGTAATCCTTATCCTTTTTGCTGCATGATTCCTTCTTAAGAACGGAAAATTATATTTTCTAATCTTTCAGACTTCATTCTGTAGCCTCCCTCTCTAATCTTCTGGGCAGAGAGAGGTCAGGCCTGAGTAGGTAAAGGAGTAAATAGCTCCCAGTCTTGGGAAGACAAAAATGTGAGCATGAGAACGGAAACTCCATGTTCTCTGAAGTCTTGACCTAAGACCAAAGAAGAACAGATTCTTCCATTTACTTGATCTTTAGAGATCCTCATAAAAGTGAATCTCTTTTTAAAGAACAATTCTGAGATGCTAGCTAACCTTGTCTTTTTCGTGTTAGGAATGAAATCTAAGGCACAGTAAGTTGAACCTCTTTAAAATGGCTTACAAGGCCCTTCATGACCCAGCCGGCCCTTTTCCCTACTTGTGCAGCCTTATCTCTCCCCATTTTGTCTCCTAATCTTCCAACCATTCTGATTTTTTTTTTTTTTAGTTTCTCTGACATTCTGATTCTTTCCAGTGTCATAGCTTGTACCTGACTCAGCCTGAACCATGCCTTCTTCTCCTTTCCTCCACACCTTGGCCTTGCTGACTTCTATACAACCTTCAGCTTAGAGGTTGCTTCCTTAGTTAGCTTTCTCTCATCCCTCACCACACTCAACTGCTCCTTTGCAAGCAGTTATACACTGCTGTTATACACTGTCCTATTGATGCCATTTACTTATCTTTCTCCCCGACTAGACTGTAAGCCCCAAGAGGGTATGTTGCATGGGGGCCCCTGTATCTTCTGTTCATTGTTTTCCCCACCATGCTTGGCACTTCTTTCTAACAGACTGGCACTCTGCCCACAGGCTAAATCTACCTCAGTCAGCCTTTTATGTGCCACCATTTGTTTTAATTGCACAGTTGTACATGACCGAGCAAATGGCGGATAGGTACCTGTAATCAAACAGTCCGGAGATTTTAAGTACTTTTGTTCATTCCTGGAACAGTCAGTGAGCCTTGGCAATAGGCAATTTAAATTCCGGACAACGAGTTTCCAAGCCGCTTCAATGGCTACATTTTGAGAATAGCGGAAAAACTCCGACCCTTTGTTAATTAGACTGAATCAGTTTTCATAATTCTACTTTATGCACTAGAATGGTTAGCAAACTTCATTATCAGAAGCCTGATGAGAAAGCTTTTAGCTTCTAATATAGATCTTGTGCATGATTTCGATTTGCAACCAAACTGTGGCCACTCTGCATAGCAGTGTTTCTTAGACATGATGATCTTAGAGTTTCATCATTATAAATAATTTCAAAGTAGGCTCAGAAAAGAGCATACAATCAACATCTTGCTTATGTATGTTTGATTTAGAGAAAGGACAGCTGATTGCCATAGTCAAAAGCAGCCATCATAAACCTTTGTAACACAGGTAGCCTGCATTTGTTGAACTTGTAAATTGATTTCTTTTGCTCTCTATGTCTGGAACATTGCCAGTATCTAAAGGATTCTTCCTAATTAATGGGAAAATATCCTCAAGAAGTTTCCAGAAAAGACATTTGACTTATCTGACAGAGCTTCCTGGGCTTCCCCTTTTGTGACACTCATAAATTACTCCTTCAATGTCTCTTTAATCCACGTTAGTCTGAAAGCTCCATCAAGGCAGAGACCACTTCTGTCTTTGCTGCTGAGTCCTTAGCACACAGACAGTTCATACACATTTGTTGGATGGAGAGATTAGTGACTCAGATGAATGCACTTCCATAGTGATGTATTGGGATATATGCAGTTTTATCTTTGGCAGCTCTACTTACTTGATGCTATTCTAAGTTAGAACTCTATAGCTTATTTGGAAAATTGCTTTGCGTCCTCTTTCAGTGAAAATGGCTACATAACAAACCACCTCAAAACTTATGACTTACCTCTCAACAACATTTATTTTGCTCACACATCTGTATTTTGAACAGGGCATGGCGGAGAAAGCTCATTTCTGCTCTCCTTGGTGTGGGCCGGAGCAACTTGGCAGCGGGAGAGGGGAAGCATCTGAAAGCTACTCCTTGCCTAGGCTAGGAATCTTGAACAGCTGGGGGCTGGATAAACCAGGGTTCCTCTGACATCTCTTTCTAGCTCTGCAAGGTCTGTGTAATCTCTCTAGCATGGTGGCTTCAGGGTAATTGGAATTCATACACAATGGCGCAGGGCCCCAGGGGTACGTGTTCTAAGGAGAGAGAAAAAGCCAAGTAGAAGTTATATTGCTTTTTATTTTTTAACCTCCCAAGTCTCATGGCATCGCTTCTGCTGCACTCTGTCCCTTTGAAGAGGTCACTTATCGGGGGTCAGTGCATAATCAAGGGGAGGTTGAATTCGATTCCGCATTTTGTGGGAGAACCTGCAAACATGTTTCAAAACCATCACTCACCCATTCACTGTTCTGGAAGTTTTGTGAAATCAATAAAGTCAAAATCAATTAAGCTGAGACTTGAACACCTATTCTGAGTAAGACAAGGACTCCTGCAGAGAAATAAAATAGTGTAGTCACTTTGTACATACAGGCATGAAAATGAGGAGTTTGAATGAGGACCCTTTCACTCCAATGCAAGCCATAGCGTCATGACTCCTCCAAAGGGTAGAATTTTGGAGTACATTTCTAATCTTTCGATGGGTACAAGTGGGACCCTTACAAGAGGAGAAGAGATATAACAGGCACTGTCAACATAGACATTAGTAGGCATATGCTTTATGGTACCCTCATTGCCTCCCACTGTTCCAGCTTGTCCCCCCAGGCTAGGCTTCAGGGAAGGTAGTGACTTTCCTGATCCTCTAGTTGGTCTTCTCAGACCTTTTCTTCCCCAGCAACTCCCACAATTGTGCAAATATCATTTCTATACTAATACATTTCCCATTCTATAATATTGATAGTTGTTCTGTTATCTGATTGAAGTCTGACTGATAGAGAAGAAACCAACATCCTGTCATTCTATAAAAAAAATCTTATTTTTGACCAAATACAGCTTGAATAGTTTTTATTTGCAACATGAAGCCTCAACTTTATGTAGATGGCAGTTATAAACCCTGTATACGGGACCTTTTAAAATCTAGTGGAGCTCCCCAAGATACTTTGCATTGACCTCTATTAAAGTATCTCCCAAAGATGAACAGATTGCTGCTGAGGTCCCTGAGGCCATGCCAGTCCTGTACCTCACAGGCCCTAGGTATGGAGAGGGTCAACTCTTCCTTATCCTCCACCCACAGGCCTGAGGAGTCTTACCTCAGATTACCCTCAAAGCATCAAAGGACCAAGTAACCTACTATTCCTCTCCACTCTGGATCAACCTAGTTAGTTGCAAACTACTTGCTTCAAGACTATTTTTCCCAAATCTCCTCTGGGAAGCCGGCAGAGTATTTACAGCTCTGTTAGAAAGAGCCTGTCTCTCCTGACCCTGAACAAGGCCTCCAGGACTTATAAGTCTGATTTGGGGTTGTAATCAGGGCCTTCCCCCTTCCACCCATCTCAAGCAGCTTTCCTTTTTGGTCCTGGAACAAAGGCCCTTTGGGGAGGGGTAAATACCACTCATTCCTTCCTGATAGACAAAGGAGAAATGGACACAGAAATATCTCAGTAGATTATTGTTCTGCAGTAAATTCTCAAGAAATCATCAGGCTATGTATGTTAAAATACCTTTAGCTATTAAAAGAAGCTTATGAACCTCAGATGAAATAGTGTAGGGGAAATTTTGTTTTCTTTTAATTTTCTCACTATTTGTAGGGTGTAGATGTGGAAAATTTCCTGGATAGAGATGTTCATAGTTAAAACAAAGGCAGAGCAAAAGGGGTTTCAGGATGTTCGTATTTAAAATGAAAAGAGCGCAAAAGGTTTTCAGGATGAGAGTAGTAACAGAGGGAATACTTCTCTCTTGCAGATCTGTGAGTTTGCTCTTTTTTTTTTTCTTCTCTCAGAACTTCTAAATATGGTGAGTTCTTCTGAGTCCCTGAAAATGAGCCAGCTGTTTTCAGAGTATTTAAAGAACTCGAGGGAATGTTGCTAAGTTCTGAGGATCTCCTCCAAAAGGAAGGTAGGGAGGATTAAGGAGCTACCAAGTTTACTCTGCAGATATGTGATTCACTGACCTTGTTCTTAAAATACCTGATAAGGTAGAGTCTCTAAGAGTTGAGATTATGTGACTGGGCCAGACCTTGCTACAATCTGCACATTCTCCAAACGTAAGAGCGCAGAACACAGTTATATGTAAGAACATGGGTGTTAGAGGAAGTTTTCCTTCTAGCTTTTCCCTGTGTGAACTTTGTGGCAGGGACTCACTGTCTTTAAGCCTCAGGCCCTTGTACCTAAAATAGAGGTAATAAAAGCATCTACCTTACCTCATAGAACGGATGGGGGTACAGGATAGTGGTTAGGAGTGTGGATATGGAGGTGGACTGTCCAGATCTCACTGCTGGTTCCACTGTGTATTATTTCTGTGTGAGCTTGTGGGCAAGCTCTTTACCTCTTGGAGTCCCAGTTTCCCCATCTGGAGAATGGAGCTAACAATAGGACCTAGCTCTTAGAATTGCTATAACAATTTAATAAATTAAGAAAAGTAGTTAGGAGAGTGCTAGGGCCTAGCAGAGCTCAGAAACTGGTAGCTATTCAAGTAGTTACTCGAAGCTGGAATGAAATCCAGAGAGCCAATGTAAAAAGCCTAAGTGGGCTTCTGGTGGATACCCACATCATGAGATATGTGAAGGAGATACAAGGTGCAGGACTATGTTACATGGCATGAATTCTTTGCCTAGAAAGGTTCTCTGGACAGACATCTATACTTCACTTATGGACTGATGCTCAGAATACAGTCATTAAAGAATAAATTTAATAGCCTAAGACAGTATGTTCTGGTTATCGATTGCTGCATAAAAACTACCCCTAAAATTAGTAACTTAAAAAAACAAGTTACTGTTTTTTTTGACTGGACAGTTTTGTTTCACATGGCATTGGGGGGGGTGGTGCTGCAGTCATCTGGAGGGCTCAATTGGGTGGGATGTCCAAGACGTGGTACACGGTCAGTGCTGGCTGTTGGCTAGAAGCTCAACTGGGAATGCCAAACAGAGCACCTCAGCTCTTCTCCACATGTCCGTTCCATGTGGCTTTGGTTGCTCACTGCATGTGTCTGAGTTCCAAGTGGTGGGAAGTGGAAGCTGCTAGGAAATTCCAGAATGTCACTCCTGCAGCCTTCTATTGCTCAAATCAGTCCCAGGGCCAGCTCAGATTTAAGTGGAGGAAAAATAAACTTCATCTCTCTCTCTCTCTCTCTCTTTTTTTTTTAATGTTTAATTTATTCTTGAGGGAGAGACAGAGCACCAGCAGGGGAGAGACAGAATTAGAGAGAGACAGAATCTGAAGCAGACTCCAGGCTGTGAACTGTCAGCACAGAGCCCGATGCAGGGACTGAACTCATGGACTGTGAGATCATGGCCTGAGCCTAAGTCAGGCACTTAACCAACTGAGCCACCCAGGTGCTCCTAAACTTCATCTCTTGATGTGAGGAGCAGTAATCAGGAACAGGAAGGGCACACAGGAAAGAGACTAACTATCTGTATTGATGATCTATTGCTGCATAACAAGTTACCCCAAAACATAGCAGCTCGAAACAATGAACATTATTATCTCACATCGTTTCTGAGGCTCAGGGATTTGGGAATGACTGAGCTAAGTGATTCTGATTTCAGAGTCCCTTATGATGTTGCAGTCAAGCTGTCAGCTGGTGCTGCAGTTTCTGGAGGAGCTGGACTATCCACTTCTAAGCTCATTCATGCGGCTGTTGGCAGGAGGCTTCAGTTTCTCACCACATGATTCTCTCCATAGGGCTGCTCATTTCCCCCAGTAAGAGTGGTCTAAGGAAAGATAAAGAGAGGGAGAGAGAAAGGGAAAGGGAAAAGAAGAGGGAGAAATAAAGGGAGAGAATAAGAGAGAGAGAGAGACAGAGAGAGGAAGAGAGAAAGAGATCAAGTCTGGAATTGCAATTTTTTTATAACTTAATCTTGGAAGTGATATACTGTCACTTCTGCTATATGCTATTGGTCATATAGACAAAACCTGGTACAATGTTGGGGGTGGGGTGGCTACAAAATGGTGTAGCTTGGGTATTACTGAGGGTCATTTTAGAGGCTGCTTACTCCACTACTGCATAGTGATGCTGTGCACAAGAAGCTTCTTGAGAGCTAAATTTGCAGTTTGCTTGTTTGAGATTCTGATGTAGACCATACTTTGGGAAATCTTGGTCATACCAAGGCTTTAATCTTATTGACAATCTGATGTCCAAAGGGCAGCTAATTATCTGCTGCAAACACACATTTATGCATCAGTGTGAATAGATATGGGTTTCTCCTTTGCCTCCCGCTAAGATTTGATGTGTATTAAATGTGAAGACCACAGACCCTGCATTGCTTGGAGCAGATGCCACTGACAGATGTATGGATTTTTGGTTTTGGGCTCTTTAGTGGACTCTTCGCCAATGTTTTATTTTCCTAAGCTGTAGATCCCTGCTTCTGATTGGCATACATGGTGTTAAAGCTAAGAGTCCCTATCAGTGGCTACTTACTTCTGGATACTCATCACATGCATATGGACATCGATGATATCACTGTCACTGGATTTCATAAGTATCTACATTAAGACACTAAATTCCTAACCTTCTGGTTTGACTCTTACCAATATAGGGAAGCCCTCCAAATGTATTTGGATTTGTCCCTCCTGCCTCCTCTCCCTTCCTCCCTTCCTCCTTCTTTCCCTCCCTTCTATTCAACAAAACACCTGTGTAGGAGTCACCTTTTGGGCGGTCTGCTTAGCTCACAATGATTCTTTCTTCTCTTTTGCCCCCTTTTCAGTAATTGTGTTTAAATCATATAGCTGTGACCAACTGAAGTTAGTAAATTGAACTGCTGTGGATACCCGACTCAAACTGGGCATTCTGACTCCTTCCCTGGGATTTGAAATTGAGACCAAAGAGGAGACAACAAGGGATTCTTTTGGCATGGCTGCACATCTGCCCTGTAGGTGCAAAAATTGTGGTAGAACCGAGTCCCTCCACTACCATCCTCCTCTTTCGCTGTGTAATCTGATAACAGAAAAAGTCAGTCTGTAGTGCAAAGCAGATGTAAGGGTGAATCAGTGATGGAATAGGAGAGAGTGTGACTTTTGGATGAGAGATGCTTTTCCATTTCTTATATCTGTCTTTCTGAATCTTGGCTTGGATTTTGTGTGCTTTCCATGTATACTTATCACTTGTGCCCCACCTCCCCCCACTTTTAAATTTAAGCTAGCTCCTATAGATCTCTGTTGCTCAATTTCTAAGAAGATTTTATTTATTAAAAAAATTTTTTTTAACCTTTATTTATTTTTGAGACAGAGAGAGACAGAGCATGAACGGGGGAGGGGCAGAGAGAGAGGGAGACACAGAATCCGAAGCAGGCTCCAGGCTCTGAGCCATCAGCCCAGAGCCCGACGCGGAGCTCGAACTCACGGACCACGAGATTGTGACCTGAGCTGAAGTCGGACGCTTAACCGACTGAGCCACCCAGGCGCCCCAGAAGATTTTATTTTTAAGTAATCTCTACACCCAATGTGGGGCTTGAATTCACAACCCTGAGATTAGGAGTCACATCCTCTCCTGACTGAACCAGACAGGTGCCCCTCTGTTACTCAATTATTAATACAATCCATTTGTATGGGCACTGTGGCTACACCCCTTAGCTGGTGAGTTCAGATATTGCAAGATTCTTGCTGAAGGCCACCTGGAGAATAATAGAGGCGTGGACATGAAGTGTTGGGAGCACTGAGGAGGGATTCCTCACTCTATCTGAGGGTGTTGGCGGAGATTTCACACAGGGTAGGAGGGCAGGAGGTTTGAGCTGGACTTTGAAGGATGGCAGGAGTTTATGAGAAATGACAAGAATCTAAGTCCAATGAGGTCAGGCTGGTGTGTAAAAGCATAAGAAAGAGCAATTATAGAAACTGGGGGTGAAATTTGATGCCAGAAAAGTCAAGGGTTTCTTATGTTATGCTAAAAATAACAAGACATATTTTCAAAAGAGAAATGAAGATAATCTAAAGCATAATTTGGAACAATTGGTCTGGAATATCTCCTCATTATGTATTCATTTGCTATGCACTGTAATAGAGCCGGTCCTTATAAGTGCATTTGGAATTCAAATGACTCTCACATATACCTTCCACAAGGTTTGGCCTATACTTTAGAGGAAGCTATTGAAAAACATCCATAAGCTTTCATTCTGGTTGTAATATTTCTGTGGCATGGGAAAGACATTAAAAAGGAGACTTTCACACATCACATTTGGCAAGGCAGATGTTAATTAGAAACAAAAGCAATTTGTGTTTAATTTAATGGTAGTGGGAGATTCATTATACTGTTCTTTGGTCGGACACAGTGTAATGAAGGTAGATTTCTATGCTGTTTTTCTCTCTCTTTCCATTCTCTTTGTCTTTCACAGCCATGGTTTAATATATTTCCTGGGGATTCAGACTCACTTCATTTTTTTTCCCATTTGATTTTTTTTTTAATATCATCACTATTACATTTGAAATTTAATTCTTTTCTGCTTCTAAGCTTTCATTTGCTTGTTTTTGCATCCTGTAACTACACATTTCTAATTTTCTTTATGGTGGGCAAAGTCAAATTGTGGGTTATTCAGGGAATGGCAACCTGATTATCAGGTAATGTGATATTTATTTATTTATTTATTTATTTATTTATTTATTACCTTCTTCTTTCTCTTGCCAATTTTATAACCTTTTCCTGCTCACCAACATATTTATTAATAATCACCCAGGGGTGAAGGAGGAAAAAAAACTCAAGCAATTAAAATTTAGTGATTTTTAAGCGAATGTGATAAAAGGTTCATTGGGAAGAATTTGAAACTTCTGGCTAGAAGCAAGAACTTTGATTATCAGTAGAGCTGGGATTCTTTTCTGAAGTCTTAGTAAACTATAAGAAAATATGTTCTTTTTAATTTTTTTAATGTTTATTTATTTTTGAGAGAGAGAGAAACAGATTGTGAGCAAGAGAGGGGCAGAGAGAGAGGGAGACACAGAATCTGAAGCAGGCTCTAGGCTCTGAGCTGTCAGCACAGAGCCCAACATGGGGCTCGAACTCACGAACCACGAGATCATGACCTGAACCGAAGTCCAACACCTAACCGACTGAGCCACCCAGGTACCCCCAAAACACTTTCTAAAGATGGGTCATAATCTTGTGGTTTGTGGGTCTGAGCCCCATGTTGGGCTCTGTGCTGACAGCTCAGAACCTGGAGCCTGCTTCAGATTCTGTGTCTCCCTCTCTCTCACTCTCTGTTCCTCCTCTGCTCATGATCTGTCTGTCTCTCTCTCTCTCTCTCAAAAATAAACATTAAAAAAATTATTAAAAAAATAAATAAAAAGATGGGTTTAAAGGAGACCTCTAGACTACTCCTTCATGAGATAGCTTACTTCTTATTTGGGAAAGCAGAACAGAACCACCACTCTACTTATTGAAAGATGGAGACAGGTAGTATGGCTTTCAGGCCCATGGATGTGTGTTCTAGTCCTCACTTTGCCATTCACTATCTATATGGCAACAGAAGCACTATAAATAATAGGAATATACTGATGGCTTATGGTGCTATTGTTATATGCCAGGCATTTTACTTATGATGCTTTGTTCTTGAAAAACCTTATGAAATGGGAAAAAAACTGAGTCAGAGAGAGCTTATGTAGTTTGCCCAAGGTTACTTGGTTAGTAACTGGCAGGATTCTAACTCCAGAGCCTTTGTTCTTCATCACCACTTTCTACTTTCTTCCAATCCTCAATTGCCTGGCCTCTCTAGGCCTCAGTTTGTTTTTACAAAAGGGAAACTACTTATTCTGATACTCCTTCCTAGCAGAGAGAATCAAATGAGAGTGTGAAAGGGAAAATGTTTTGAAGAATGTAAAGTAGCAGAAAAATACCAACAATTATGAAGATAAACAAGCTGAAAGAGAGAAAGAGAGGGAAGGCTCCCTGGAGTGAGAATTAGAGCTTGACCTTCAGTAAAAGGGCTGCCGTCATTGTGCTGACAGCCCAAACCAGGGACCTAGGTCCCTTCCTCCAGAGCTGTCAGAATGGCAGGGGCAGGGGACAGACGCTGGGCCTGGGCATCCAGGCGTGAGTGGTACCGGAGTCTCTGGGCAGATTCACTCAGAGTCTGACCTTTTGAATGTAAAACACTTGTCAGGTTGCCAAGTGCCAACTAGCCACAGGGTGGATTCAGCCGGGAGAATAATATTCCTGTGACTTTTCCAGGGATGCTCTCTTTTTAACTGGACCCTATGACCACAGGGTCTCTTTTGATGAGAAATGGCTTCTACTGAGCTCAGGGAATACCTGGAACTGGGATCTCTCTAGTATCTGGTTGGCACTTCTCAAGTTTTAAAACCCATGCCTCCGTTTTAGAAATGTGATGCATTCTATAATTTGTATTATAAAAATAGCTGTATATATTTCATTTTCTAACTATAAAATTATGTCATTTATTTGAGTGTTTTCAAATTATATGCCCCCCCCCCCACCATGTCTGGTAAGTCTCTCTGGGTGGGGTTTTGGTAGGGGTGGGGGGAATGCTTGTTGTCTTTGGGAATCATTGACATATATAGTATTTTCATAGAAATGTCTCAGCCAACCCATTTGGACAAGAGATCTGCACAGGAGAGCTCAGTGAAAAGCAAAAACATGGACTATTCTATAGACTTAGTGGAAAAGCTTTCCTTGAGGAATCAAACCACAGAGGGCTAGGATGAGAGGTTAGTAATTTAAATCACTGACTACTCAGAGTATGAATTCACATCCTTGTTGTTTAAATGTTTACAGTTTGGTAGATTGTAAAATGGTTGCAAATTCTTCCCATCTCAGATTGCACTCATCTTTGCCATGTGAATTTCTTGTCCTTCCATCAAGAGATAGAGTCTTTTTCTCTACCTCTTAAATCTGGGTTTGGCTATGTGATCTGCTTTAGTCAAAGGAACATTAAGAAATGTAATGCAGCCAGAGGCTTAAAAAACAAAAACATTGGGCTTGCCCTCTCTTGCTGCTGGATCCCTTTTGTCACTACATGAGGAAGCTCAGAACAGCCTGCTGGAAGATGAGAAAACAGAGGGAGTAAAGACAAGGGTCCCAGGGGAGGCCCCTATACCACCTATTCTGCCAACCACCCAGCATGTGAATGAAGCCACCCTATCCTTGTTTGGGTTGCTGTAACAAAACACCAGTGACTGGGTAGCTTATAAACGATAGGTACTTCTCACAGTCTTAAAGGCTGGGAAGTCTAAGATTAAGAAGCTGACAAGTTCAATGTCTGGTGAGAGCCTGGTTAATAGATGGCTATCTTTTTGCTCTGTCCTCACATGGTGGAATGGGTGAAGGAGCTCTCTAGGGTCTTGTGATGTTGTGATTTATCATAAATATATATTTGGTGTTCCTCTATTCTCAACAGAGCTCTTAAGATCCTTGGAATTTCCTAAGTAAGGTGAATAATAAAGGTGTCTTTTTTTTATCATAACAAGCCTCTTTCAACCACACCCGAGTTTATGTTAACGAAGTGACTTTTGGACCACCCGTAAGGATGTTAGTTGCCATGGGAACCAACCTTTTGATTAGAGGGTTCCAACATTCAACCACACCCCTGGAGATTGAGTTCCATTACCGAAGACCAATGATTTACTCAATCATGCCTATGTAATGAAGTCTCCGTAAAACCCCAAAAGGACAGGAGGGTTCAGAAAGCTTCCAGGTTGGTGAACAAGAAAGTTCTGGGAGGGTGGTTTACCCCAAACTCCATGGGAACAGAAAGTACTGTGCTCAGCTCCTTCCAAACCTCAACTTTATCTCTGGTTTTATCACCGGTAGTGATTACCTGGATGTTCATTTGCATCCTTAATATCCTTTATAATTAATAGCCCTTATACTGTAGGATCAGGCTAACACTGCATCAGAATTGAGTTAAATTGTAGGACATCTAGCTAATGTCTTATTTCACTTTCTTTAAGGTGTCTTTTGATGATAAACAAGTTATTAATTTTGTTTTTCACAGTCAGTGCTTTTTATATTGTTTAGAAATCATTCCCTTGCTCAAGGTAAAAAAATACCCAGTTAATGCTTTCTATTTAAAAATACAAGTTTTGTTTTTTTACACTTATGTTTTTACATATCTGGAGTTGATTTTTGGATATAGTGTGAGACAGGGATCCATTTTTTTTCTATATAGATTGCATTTTTTATGACAGTTTTATTTATTGAACAGTTACTTCTTTCCCTATTGAAGTGATATGCCACTTCTATCGTTTATCAAAACATTACATAAATGTGTGGATTTATTTCTGAGCTCTCTACTGTACTGTCTGACTCCTATTCTATCCTATTCTATTCTATCCTGTCCTAACATAGCCCATTCCATTCCATCCCATTCCACTCTACTTGTCCATTTACCTGATCTTGCACAAATATAACTGTCTTAATTATTGTAGTTTCATAATATTCCTGATAGTTTGTAGGGCAAGACCTACAAACTGCTCTGCTCTTGTATGGATGATCCTATCCATTCTTGGTCCTTTCCTCTTCCATGTACATTTTAGAATTGGTTTATCAAGTTCCATGTAAAATCCCGTTGAGATTTTATGTTGAAGTCTGTAGATAAATTTGGAGAGAATGGATATCTCCACCATATTGTCTTTCTAATCATGGGCATCTTAGATATTTCTTTTATTTGGGTCTTAATATTTTAACAAAGTCTTATAATTTCCTCTGTGATTCTTAGTTTTTCTATCTTGATGTTCTCTGTATTATGTACATGGTTATTTATTTTTAAAGATTTCATTTTTAAGTAATCTCCATATTCAATGTGGGACTTGAACTTACAACCCTGAGATCAAGAGTCTCGTGCTTTACTGACTGAGCCAGCCAGATACCCTTGTAAATGGATTTTTTTTTTAAACTACATTTTCTAATTGTTTATTGCTAAGCAAAGGTTTTTAATGCCAAGAAGCAGTGCTGAAAGATGTCCACAGCCACAGAAAAAAGATGTACACATCACCCACCTTCCAGGAGCAGCTCAGGCGGCCACCCTAATATCGTTAGAGTGCCATCAAGAGAAACAAGGTTGACTACTATGTCATGAAGTTCTCCCTGGCCACCACGCCAGTCATGAAGAAGATAGAATATAGCAACACATTTGTGTTCCTTGTGGATGTCAAGGCCAATGAGCACCAAATCAGCATGGCTATGAAGAAGCTCTGTGACACTGACATGGCTAAGGTCGACACCCTCATCAGGCTTAGTTAGAGGCATAATTTGAATGGCTCCTGACTATGATGCTTTGTATATTGCCAACAAAATTAAGATCTAAACAGTCCAGCTACTAAAATCTAAATTTTTTCACCATAAAAAAATTCTGTAGCCAACTTACTTGCTAAACTTTATTTTTTTTAATGTTATATATGAAAAGTTTATTTTGAGAAAGAGAGAGAGAGAGCTCGTGTGCAAGTGGGAGAGGGGCATAAAGACTGGGAGAGAGAGAATCCCTAACAGGCTCTGCACAGTCAGCACAGAGCCTGATGTAGAGCTTGAACTCACAAACCATGAGATCATGACCTGAACCAAAGTTGGACACTTAACTGACTGAACCACCAGGCACCCCTAAACCTTCTTTCTTTTTTTAAAAAATTATTTTATTTATTTACTTATTTATTTTTATTTATTTTATTTTAACTTGTTTTATTTTTTTAAATTTACATCCAAATTAGTTAGCATATAGTGCAACAATGATTTCAGGAGTAGATTCCTTACTGCCCCGTACCCATTTAGCCCATCCCCCCTCCTACAACCCCTCCTCTAACCCTCAGTTTGTTCTCCATATTTATGAGTCTCCTCTGTTTTGTCCCTCTCCCTGTTTTTATATTATTTTTGTTTCCCTTCCCTTATGTTCATCTATTTTGTCTCTTAAGGTCCTCATATGACTGAAGTCATATGATTTTTGTCTTTCTCTGACTAATTTCACTTGGCATAATACCCTCCAGTTCCATCCACATAAAACCTTATTTCTAATAATTTATCTAGGGGTGCCTGGGTGGCTCGTTCGGTTAAGCATCCGACTTCGGCTCAGGTCATGATCTCGCCGTCCGTGAGTTCAAGCCCCGCATCGGGCTCTCTGCTGACTGCTTGGAGCCTGGAGCCTGTTTCAGATTCTGTGTCTTCCTCTCTCTCTGACACTCCCCCGTTCATGCTCTGCCTCTCTCTGTCTCAAAAATAAATAAACGTTAAAAAAAATTTTTTTTCTAATAATTTATCTAAAAGTATTATTTTGAGTTTTATTTATTATTATTATTATTTTTTTAATGTTTATGTATTTTGGAGAGAGAGAGAAATACAGAGTGAGAGCAGGGGAGGGGCAGAGAGAGAAGGAGACACAGAATGCAAAGCATGGTCCAGGTTCTGAGCTGTCAGCACAGAGCCCGACACAGGGCTCCAGTTCATGAATCAACAGATCATGACCTGAGCGGAAGTTGGTCACTTAACCGACTGAGCCACCCAGGTGCCCTTTGAGTTTTATTTTTAAATAATCATATAATATGCAATTAACTATGGATTTATATTCTCTTCTAATTCTTAGAACTCATTTTTTTTTATCTTATACTGGCTTAGACCTTTACAATGTGAGTAGAAGTGGTATTAGCGGGATCCATTCCATTCTTTAAAAAGAAAGATTCTAGCATTTTCCCATTTAGAACGATTGCTCTATTTTATAGATACTTCTGTGTCTTTTTGGTATGTCCGCATCATTCTTTGAGTTCTTCCTTACTTTCTGGAGCAAAAAGATGTTGGAGGTTTATCTTGTATTTTTCCTACCCAGCCCTGCAATCAGCCATTTCTCCTAAGAGACTTGATTTACTCACATGGAGGGTGATCTACAGAAACCAAGATCTAGGGGTACTATTATTGGTATATTATGCTTCTAGTCTTAGTGAACAGAATGGACATAAACATACATATATGTATCTATATTAAAACCATTGAATTCACACTAATACCTCCAATTCCAATCCAATACCATAAGGCTTATTTCTGCTTTCCCCTTTTTTAAAAAAATTAAATACATTTTTTTTAAGTTTTAAAAATGTTTATTTACCTATTTTTGAGAGAGGAGAGACAGAGTGTGAGTAGGGGAGGGGCAGAGAGAGAGAGAGGGAGACAGAATCCGAAGCAGGCTCCAGGCTCTGAGCTGTCAGCACAGAGCCTGATGTGGGGCTTGAACCCATGAACTGTGGGATCATTACCTGAGCAGAGGTCGGTCGCTTAACTGACTGAGCCGCCCAGGTGCCCCTCCCCTTTCCCATATTTGTAACTTTCTTATTTCAGTGAGAACCCTGTTTTCCATTATCCTGTATGTAACCAAACTCTTGCTGTGTAGGTTGAAAACACAAGAGGTGAGGGAGTAGCAGGGAAAGAAAGGAGGAGGAAGGATAAAGGAGGAAGAGGTTTAGTTTTTTTTTTTTTTTTTTGTCTTCATTTTAGAGAACCATTTCTGCTTTCTCACAAACCCTGAAGAAAAGACACAGAAGGATAGGGGAGGGGAGAAGTGCCCCCAAGGGAAGGAAACCAGTCCAGTCTTGGCTTTGAGGTGGGGCTGAGTGGCAGGCTAGCAGATGGAGCTGGCTGGCCCTGCCTCTTCTCTCCCAGGTGGTTCCTGGCAGCTTTTTTTTTTTTTTTTTTTTTGAGGCGATTTTTATAAGAGCAATTTTAGGTTCACAGAAAAATTGAGAGGAAGGTACAGAGATTTCCCATATATTACTCCTACTCTTGCACAGCCTCCTCCACTTATTAACATCTTCCACCAGAGTGGTACATTTGTTACAGTTGGTAAACCTACATTGACATATCATTTCACCTAAGGTCCTTAGTTTACATTAGGATTCCCTCTTGGTGTTGGACATTCTGTGAGTCTGGACAAATGTGTAGTGACATGTATCCATCATTATAGTATCATATAGAGTAAACTGCCCTAAAAATCCGGCAGCCTGTAAAGCTTAACTGCTTTTGTTATTTTGTTTTTGTGGGGCATGGAGATGCTGGGTATGCATTTAAATGAACCCTGTTGGGAGACCACCGTGGGAGTCTGCACACCTCCACCTACCACCACAGGAAGTCTTCTTGGC
Source organism: Herpailurus yagouaroundi (assembly GCF_014898765.1). Lineage (NCBI taxonomy): Eukaryota > Metazoa > Chordata > Mammalia > Carnivora > Felidae > Herpailurus > Herpailurus yagouaroundi. Next base: position 49,344,844 of record NW_024412377.1, read on the forward strand.
CCTGGGGTGCCGCACATGCACAGCACCATTTCTTCTTGTTCAGTTTGTACGGGCAGCTATTTGTGTCAGGCACCTTGCTGAATTCTCGCATCATCTTGTTGGGCTCTATGGAGCTTGTGACAGTCATATTCCCCATAAAGTGCAATGAGTGTGGCTTGACCTCTCCAGGTTTGAGCATCTCCACTTGATTTTTGCTTTTAGGTTCATTCAGGTTCATCCCATCAAATCATAAACAAAGAGGCCTCCATGTACCCTTGAAGGAGCACCTGCTGAAGCAGCCTCCAGTGGCCCACTGCTGGCTGTGGCTGTTACAAGAGGGAGAGGCTGGGGGCACACTGGGGCAAAATCTGCTAGTTCCATGCCTGCTGGAGCCACCCAGTGTGTATGGAGTTTAGTTTGGATTCAACCTGGGGGAAATTGGTATTATCTGAGGTTCTAGCACTGCTGTTGATGCAGTGGGATGAAGGGGAGGCCACAGGGACACACTGGAGGGCTGTGCTGGGCTGTAGCGCTTTACAGTAACCCAACATGGGGTGAGGCCCAGAGGCCTGGTTGAGTTACACCCAGGCTGACTTGGATGCTTGGCATTGGCAAGAAAAGGCCAGGGAGACTGCAGGAGAAACAGAAGCCCCAGAGGTGCTGGGGCCTTGGCATCATTAGGTTATCTTTACCTTTCTGCATGGAGGTCTGGCCAAGGCTGGCTGTTTCCCGAAGTGGGGAATTCCTGCTCTCGTTTGTGCTGGTAGACAGGTTGCTGTTTGCTGAGGGGTGAGGGGTGGTCTCCTTCCTCTCTAGGCAGGATAGGGGGCTGGTAGGCATGATAGTTTTGCTGCTTGTGTTCTGCTGTGTCTCCTGATCCTCTCAAAATCTGCCTTGCTCCTCTGAGTATTCCTAGAGGAGCAATTGTTATTTGAATTGTGTGGCCTCCCTTCCCCCACAAGGCATGTAACGAAGCTCAATCCACAATGTTATTTAGACATAAGGCCTTTAAAGAGGTGATAAAAGTTACATTAGGTCATAAGGCTGGGGCCCTAATTTAATATGACTGGTGTCCTCATATGAAGAGGAGACCCTAGAGTTACACAGGTGCAGAGGAAAGGCCATGTGTGGACATAGGAGGCCAGGAAGATATCTCTCACTTAGAAACCAACCCTCACAGCACCTTGATCTTGAACTTGAGCCTTCAGAACTGTGAGAAAATAAATTTCTGTTGTTTAAAGCACTTCTGTGGCATTTTGCTATGGTCATCCTAGTTGACTAATACAGCAACTAAAGATAGAAATGACAGGTTCACTGAAACTCAGTGCTTGGGATTGGCAGAGACCCAGTGCTGTACCTCATAGGATGGGGAGGGAGTGCTGCTGTTGGTCAGATCTGCTGAAGGCTGGGACTTCAGGGTGAGGGTGTAGACCTGCAGCTTGGATCTCTGGCATCCCAGAAGCAGATAGCTGGTTATCACTTCTTTGTACCTCTGGCCTGTCAATGAGTCCTGGATATTCTCACGGAGTAATCCATGGACACAATCAGCTCAGTCTGTGAGGTCTTTGTACTCAAGAGACTGACTCTACATAAGTCTTTAGTTCCTCATCTTTATGACCCATATTCATCCATGGATCCTTCGTCATTTACTTTAAAGTGCTTCTCTTGCTAGGACATTGAGAATGAGAAATTTCTTGAGCAGGTTTTCACATTCCATGCACAAGTCAAAAGGAAGATGGTATATTCTGCTCACTTCTTCCTGCAGCTCCTTAAAGTTCTGTCCATCAAAGGCAGGGATCCACTGACCAATGTATAGAGAATGATTGCCAGGCTCCACATAGCCATGGCAGGTCCCTCATACTTTGGACCCTGGGAGAGTTCCAGGGAAGCATAAAGGGGGACTGTTCCAAAAGTTATCTAACTTGTTGACAAGGTGAATTAGTTGCTGAAACCAAAGTCTACAATCTTGATGTTCATGTCAGCATCTAAGAGCTAGTTTTCTTTCTTTAAGTCTCTATGGACAATAAACTTGTGGTGCTAGTTCTGTATAGCAAACACTGTTTGGTAGAATTTGACTTTGATCTCTTTTTCTTGCATACTTTCATGAGCCACTAGGTACTCATCTCCACTAGCATACTCTATGACAAGGCTGATTGTCCCTAGTCTCCCTCACTTCACATAATCTCACTATGTTGGGATGATTGAAAGCCTTCATGATTTTTACTTTTCCGGATAGTCTCTGGAGGGTGGAGGAATTCTGATGATCTTATCAGTGATCTTTATGGCTACCTTTTCCTAGTCAGGATGTGTCAGGCCAAGTTCACCACGACAAAGGTACACTTGCTGATGGTCTTGAAGAGTTGGTTGTTGCCAACATGGTTCTCCTAAGCAGAGATGGCTGAGAAGCCCTGTAACATGTTGGATTAACAGCTGGGCTTGAAAGCAAGCTTGGGAATTTAAGCTCGGGATAAGCTGGTGAGAAGCTTGGCCAGGTCACCTCAAAAAAAATCACTTCCAAAGACCACCTGATGAACTGATCTTTATGATGGAATCAAAACACAATGGCAGACTAAAAATGAACTAAAAACAAATACTAAAAAAATGAGAAAAAAAAGATGTGAGAAAAAAGAATAACTTTTAAAAATGAAAGAAAAAAGAAGAAAAAAAGTAAAAGTAAAAAAGAAAAGTCAGAAAAATAGAAAGTGAGAAAAGATAAAGAAAATGGGAAAGTGAGGGAAAAAAAGTAACAAACAAAATATACAAAAACCCACAATGCCAAGGAGAAAACAAGCTAACTTTAGTCAAACAAATGTCCTTCAGGTCATTGAAAACCAGCTTCCTGAACTAGAAGCACAGCAAATCTCAGCCCAACCAGGGGCTTATATAGGTGCTTGGAATTCTATAATAATGGTTGCTGTGAGGTCACAGCAAGAAACGGACCAATCTTGGCTGGTGATCATTCACAGTGTTTTTTCTCATTTTTTTGGTCTAAAAAAATCTATTTGTCTTAAAAAAGAATTGCTGAGAACTCCCAATAGCTTTTTGTTCATGTACATTATATTTATTGATATTATTAGAATTGGAAAACGGTATGATGCTTCAGTGGCTTTTTCATTTCTAGTTTAAAAAACTGTAATAATTTTTTTAGGCTAAGAGTATTTTTAAATGCCCAAATGGGTGGGGATTTTTAATTTCTCTTTTTGTTAACTTTCTTCATTTTATTCATATTTCAGTTTGTAAAATATAACTAAAATACCATTATAAGAATGATGATTCCTCAATATCATCTATTCAGTGTTAAAACTTTTCTCATATATTTTGAAATCTTTTGTTTTTCAGATTGTACACTTGAATCGGGATCCAAACCAGGTCCACATATTGTGATTGGTTGGTATGTCTCTTAAGCGTCTTTTAATCAGTTTTTGCTACGTCTCCTTCTTTCTCTCATAATTTATTTTGGAGGAATTCAGTTTTCTAGTGTCCTTCTGTTTGGATTTGCTGATTGTATTCCTGTGGTGTAGATTAACATGTTCCTCTGTATTTCCTGTATATTGATAGCTCAGTCTTGAGGTTTAATCAGTTTTTACGTGATCTTTTTGGTGAGACTCCTTCATGGGTGCTGTGTTCTTTTATCAGGAGGTACATGGCGTCTGATGGTCTCTTTGTCATGTTAACTGGCTTCCATTCTTATTGCCTAGATCCATTATATCATGACAGGTAGCAAAATACTCTATTATCTGTTCAATTATTAGCCGGAATACTTCTACGAAGAGAAATGTCTCCTCATCTATTGTAAATTTCTAACCCAATTACCTGTGGTCCGAGATGACAGTCTTTGATTCCTGTTCTTGAAATTTGTTGGAGGTGTTTTTAATGGTGTAATACACATACTTTCCCCCCACCCCCACCCCCCAGGTTTTTCTATAGGACTTCTAGGTAAAATTTCACTTCAACAAATGTTTCTGTAACAAAAAGTATTTTGAAAGGTTCTGAACAAAACCAAAGGAATAAATGCCTAAGTGAGGAATTTGGGCATCAAAAACATCTTAGATATTTGAGGTTCTGAGAATATTTGATATCTTGTCAGGGCTGAAAAAATACAAAGGCAGTTATCTACAGTGCTACCCACAGCCCTTAGCATTGTGCCCAACACGCAGTACATGTTCAATGTATTTTACCATTGTTAGTATTATATAATCTATCCATCTCATTTTATGTGTGGGAAACTGGGACTCATTCATTTGTTTGTTCATTATGTTTCCGAGCCCACGTGGTCTGAGGAGGCACTATTCTAGGTGCTGTGGTAAACTGCAAAATAAAGTCCCTTAGTCTGTTGTGCTTTTTTTGTGGGGTGGGAGAAACAAAAGAACAAATTAACAGGTAAGTTGAGAGATGATAATGATATGAAAGGAATAAACAGGGTGATGTGTTAGTGCTATTAGGTGGGGCACTATTTTAGATGTGGTACTAACATTTCCTAAGAGACTACTGGACCAAGAAGGAGTTCAATAGGGAAGATCTAGGAAAAGGATTTTCCAAAGGCTCTGTGGTGGGAATCAGTTTGGCATGATTAAGTTGCAGAAAGGCCATCAGTGTGGCTGACTGTGAACAGGCAGGCAGAAGGGTGATTGAAGGTGAGTCTAGAGAGGCAGGTAGGGGCAGAGAAGAGAATCCAGTTTTTGTGGCCAATTCCACGTTGGTACATTTGGTATCTCACTCTGCATGATTCTGAGGCCCTGACATTTCTGTTTCTTCAGCAGAACATGCGCAGTTCCAAAATACAGTGTTTTAAAAGTCACTTCCCTGATTCTGTCTGCCCTGCTCTGAAGTCTAGACCTGTGTCTTAGGAAGGCAGTTCTTAAGGAAACGTGGCCGCTTTGCTCCAGCCTGAGTTTTCTTTCTGGCTGCTGCAGTCTGCTCCTGCCCCGGGAACTCTGGCGGGAGTTGCTGATTTGAGCAGCGTTGAAGAGCCAGCCTCAGGACGATTCCTGCTTTGCGCTCTGCCCTGACCTCTGGTGGACTCGGCCTGTTAAGACACAGATCAGGCTAGAAACTGGAAGCCTTTGCTTCCTATCCCCACCTGCTGGTATTGGGCTTGGAGTGTGCACTGCACAGTATTTTGAAGACCTCCAGGACCTGCCGAGAGGCACAATGTCAGACACTGCCATGGGGTGGCTGGGTGACTTTGACCATCCAATACCTCTTATTTTGGTACAAGAACCTTTCTTTAGAGTATGGATGGCATCAATCCTGCATGTAGCCCAAGTATAAGGAGTGGGTGCAGGACATGGCCTGACCAATGGGAGCGCACCATTCCTTTGGCCTCAGGGATTGGTCCGGAAAGAGCACATGACCAAAACTGGGCAAATCAGGTCTTCTCTAGGAGTTGGTACAGGGACCCTGGGAGAGAAGGCTCACACTCCTGGATCTAGAATTTTATAGGTCCTGTATATCCGGATTGCCAGTAGCCATTCCTTTGGCCACATGGAAGAGAGGCTGCCTGAGGATTAAATCAACACTGAGGAAGAAGGTGGGGGTCTGGAAATTCAAAGGGAGTTATCATTTCATCTCCTGCTTCTGGGTGTGCTTACAGTGAGCCAATAAATTTCCTTTTTACTCTTAAGCTAGTTTCAGTAGGGTTTTTGTCACTTGCAACTGGAAATCTCCTAATTAATGCAATCAGTACTGGCCATTGTTATCATCAAAACAGTAGTAGGTAATCAAGGGTGAGTTTGAAGAAAATACACTGGGGCACTTTATGACCCTCACCACATTTGTTATTATATACTGTATAGTGATCAGTGTGATTTTTTAAAATGTCAGTCTCTCTATGAGCAGGATCGTATTTATTTGCTCATCACTCTAGCTCACTGGGTGATAGTAAGTTCTCAATAAATATTTGTGGAATGAATCAATAGCTACATGGCAATCTTCACTGGCATGAGAACCTACTTGCCATTAGCCAAAACTATTGTGGTTATCTAGGGGAATGCCCTATTCATCAGCAAGTTATACTCAAGTGAAGTGTTTAGGGGCAGAGTGGGATGATGTCAGCACTTAAGTGGTTCAGCAATAAATAAATACACACACAAATAAGTAAATAAGTAAAAGAAAAAGAAAAGTATATCTGTGTGTGTTAGAGAAAGAAAAGAAAGCAAACACGGCAAAATGCTAATCAGTACTGAAATTAAGTGGTGGCTACAGAGGTGTTCATACTATTCTTCCAACTTTTGAATGCTTGAAAATGATCAAAATTTAGGTTCAGAAAAGAAGAAAGATTACCATTATCTGGATGGGCACTCATGTTTGCCCTGCCTTTAAGAAACTTCCAATCTCCAAATTGTAGGACAAATATACCAGAGAAAGACCATTTGCACTACAAAAGAATTTTTCATTTTTCAGGGGGAAAAATTCTCAAGTCTTCAAATAATACCAGTTATAATGGTCCAGGGAAGGCACTGAGTTCAGCTGTAGGGGAAACTGGAATTAGCCCTATAGAGCAAATCTTCACCTCCTTCTCTTCCTTCCTTCCTCCTTCCCTCCTCCACCTTCTCTTTCCTTTCTTCCTTTTTTATTTTGCTAAAATAGAAAAGATTTTGTTTTTATTAGATTCTAAAGTCACTGTAAAAGAAAACTGCAGACACTAAAGAAAGATATAAAGGAGACAATAACCCATCACTGGATTAAGGTATTACGATTTCTCTATTGCATGACCTAGTGTAAAAACTTAGCCACATATATTAATTTATTTATGAAGCAGGAAAAGATAGACCTACAACATTATTTGTCATGGTGATGGCATCATCACCACCATCATCACCATCATTGTCATCATCATCATCACTGGAGGCTTGCGTCAGGCACTGTGCTAAACGCTTTACTTACTTTAATTCTCACAACTACTGTATGAATCAGAGGAAAGCATGGGGCGGGGGTGGGGGGTGGGGGAGGAGGTTAACTTGCCAAAGGCTGAGTGGAGCTTTAAACTTGCCTGGCTGACTCCAGAGCCTGTGCTCTTAATCACGCACCATTGTTTGTATCCAGTTCTCTAACTTTGTGTGTTTTAGTTATTTCTCAGTCTTAACATTTTATAAACAATGCTTCCAGGAATATCTCAGGGTAAACATTTTTATGAGTCCTCAAAAATCTCAGCCCTTAGGACCCCTGGACTGTATTTCTTTCTGAAATATTAACGAGGCAGATATTCTTATTGAGTAAACAGGAAAATACACTCAACAATGAGTCTTCCTATAAAGTGTGCCACCAAGAGTTGGAAGGGAGTCTTCTGGTTGATCTACTCTGGGCTAGAATCTTCTCTAATAATGACTTGGTGTCAGAGGTAATTACAATAGTAATAACCCTTCCCCCCCTCCCCGCCCCGCCGAACACCTCGCTATGTCACACTGGGCCATGACTTTTTCCTTTGTGATTTTCTTATTCTTTAAAATAATCCTGTGAGGTAGGTGTTAACTGCCTATGTTCAGATGATAGCAAATATCCTGTGGCATCCCTGACAGATGAACACAGCTTTTACTTAACACATGCCTATGAAATGGGAACTCTGTTTTGCAAAGCACTTTGGACCACTTGTGGACTGCTCTAATTGCTGACGTATTATTTTATGTAAGAATTCACTTAAAATCCCTTACACAATTCACCACAGGATTCACTAGATCTCTTTTCACACAATATAGCTTGCACTTGAAAAAGAAAAAAATAACAGTGAACGTAGCTGCCATTATTGAACATGTGCAAGGGGCCAACATGTGTTCTTAGTGCAGTTCTCACCCGCATTACCTCATTTGTGCATTACAACCTCAGGAGTGGTTGTGGGGGGGGAGGGGGGAGGGGGGGCCTGTTATTTTCTCCATTTTATATATGAGGTGGTTGAGGCCTGTAGGTGTTAAGTACCAAGGCCAAGACAGTCCCTTCCCACCTGCATGCATTTTGTCTGTGGCTTTAGAACCTGACCTCCCTAGAAAGTTTCCTGAGGGTGGAAGAGTGAAGCTGGTCAGCGGGGTCACCATAGAAAATGTCAATTTAGAAAGACAGAAAGCAGCTGACCAAGCTCCTTCCCCAAACTCTTCAGTTTTCAGAGTCTTATACAGTATGTATGTGGGTTGTAACAAGGAAAATTTAGATGAAAGTCTAGCAAACATTAATTATCATATCGATAAACATCTATTAATGATGTCATAGTGATTTTATATTTTGTTGAGGGGCTAAAAATAACTTATTGGTAAGATAATAAAACTTACTAATAATTATTGGGTTTCTTTTTATGTACTATGCCTGCTCGTTTAAGAAAAATATTTTATTGAGGTGAAAGTCACGTATCAGAAAATTAACCATTTTAAAATGAACAGTTCAAAACTGAGGGTTGCTGGAGGGGAGGTGGGTGGGGGGATGGGCTAAATGGGGAAGGGGCATTAAGGAAGACACTTATTGGGATGAGCACTGGGTGTTACACATAGGGGATGAATCACTGGAATCTACCTCTGAAATCATTAATGCACTATATGCTAACTGACTTGGATATAAATTAAAAAATTAAAAATTAAAAAAGATAAAATGAACACTTCAGTGGTATTAAGTATATTCAAAATGTTGTTCAACCACCATTTGATTTCCAAAACATTTTCATCACCCCAAAGTAAAACCTTTTACCCATTAAACATATTCTCTCTCTCTCCCCACCTCTTAGTCCCGAGCAACCACCATTCTGTGTTCTGTTTCTATGGTTTTCTTTATTTTGGCTATTTCATAGCAAGGAAAATTTGTATGTGACTTTTGTGTCTGGCTTTTTTGGTTAGGATGGTTTGGAGGTTCATCCATGTTATAGCATGTATCAGTACTTTATTCCTTTTTTATGGATGAATAATATTCTATTATGTTTGTCTATTCATCTGTTGATGAATTTTTTCATCTTTTGGGCAAGTAAATCCCCATGGTCATCCTCCTTCTGATATTGGTGATAGTAGCTATCATTTAAGAGTACATTATATGATTTATACTGTTATTTCTCCATTTTACAGATGGAGAGACTAAAGTTTATAAAATTTAAGCACTTTTTCTAAGTTATATACTAGTGATAGAGCTGGGATTAAAACCCAGGTCTTGGTGACTCTAAAACTGTCAGTATGTGATGATTATGTGCCTGAGTTTCCTGTCTTTCATAAAGATGATTTTTAAAAAATTGCAGTGGATACCTGCTGACCATCAGTGATAAAAACCACTAATCAGTGAGTTCTGAAATCAATTTAGTGGGTCACAAACCTCATCAGAAACTGAAATAGAATGGAATAGAATGGAAAATGTTATGTAGTAAGAGTATTACTTTGTGAAACTCTCATTTCAGTTACATGTGTGTGGCATGTATGGGTGTGTCTGCCCTGCCATGATGTAAAATATATTTCTTTTTTTTTAAAGAATATTTTTTAACGTTTATTTATTTTTGAGAGACAGAGAGAGGCAGAGCATGAGGAGGGGAGGGGGAGAGAGAGAGAGAGAGAGAGAGAGAGAGAGATACAGAATCTGAAGCAGGCTCTAGGCTCTGAGCTGTTTGTTAGCACAGAGCCCGATGCGGGGCTCAAACTCACGAACTGCAAGACCATGACCTGAGCCGAAGTCGGAGGCTCAACCGACTGAGCCACACAGCCGCCCCAAATATATTTCTTATTGTGGGTCTCAGTCAAAAGTTTTTGAAAAGTGTTGCACTAAGCTACTCGCAGGTTCATTTTTTCCCCCTTATGTATGAACTTCTTTGTGCCTAAATGGTCCTTGTTAGTTTCTGCATTCTTAAATATGGAGATGTTCCTCTCATCCTCCAAATTCACAAATCACAAATTCCCTGAAGTACATTTTTTGCTCCCTCACAGTCATCCCTGACTTACCTTACATGCCCTTTTAAGATTTGGTTGGTGAGTGCCAAATTTGGTGCTGCATGCCTTTGAAGTTCTGTTCACAATCCGCAAGTACATAGTTTGCTTGGTTATTAAATGACAAGAAATGTGCACATTTAATAAACACTTTAATAGATGATAGCCCACATCGATCCCATTCAACACAAGCAATAATTGTGCTCATTTGTCACTTATTGGCACCCACATCAGATGGGTGAGATGTGGAAGAAGACATCTTCCCTGCTGTTTGTCACACAGTGCGAGTGCAATGTGGAGCTCTAGTCCCCAGACAGCCTCCGGGAAGGGGCCCTGTGGATATGCAGATGATAATTTCACATGGTGAATGTTGGGTTTTCTTCACGTCAGTAGCTATCCACAGCAGTTCTCTAGGGACCCTTTCAAAAGCCAGTTTGAAAACGTGTTCCTTAAAACACAGAATTTTATTAATAATGAGAACATATTAAAAATGCCAAGTTGTTGCTGGGAAAGTCCAAAAGCGGTCTTTTAATAAACTAGAGTGAATTATAGCTTAAATCTACAAAACAGAATTAGGGTTTAAATTTTTTATTTCTGTACTATAAATGCAAGAATTCAGTTTCTTATTGAAATGTTAAAAAAAAAAGTCATGTCGAAAGTTAAAGGGGTTCTTGATTGGGTGGGGATGATGCGGAGACTGGTCATTCAGTAAATGTTGTTGAAATACCCATTGTGTGTAAAATACTGTGCCTAGTGTTGAGGATACAAAGGAAAAAAGTATGTTATAACAAGCTACTTCAGGAAGCTATCCAAGAGAAAAACTCCTGTCTGTGTTCAGACATTTAAAGAAAGTTCATCAAGATCTTGTATGTCATCAATGGTAGGAAATTAGAACCATAATGTCTGTTAAAAAGGGAATAGTTATATATGTTTTGGTAGAAGCATAGAATGTGATACAGAAAACCATTACAAAGAAAGAAGTAGACCTTTAAGACGATCATGAGAGAAAAGCAGATTTTAATGTGAACAGAAGCATGCTCTTGTGAAGAATGTGTCTCATTCACTGTTTTATTTCAAGCATCTAGAATAGACCTTGGCATATAGTAAGTGTTTGGTAAGACTATGATAACATTTTAATGAAAATATCATTAAATTTTATTAAATAAAATTTTATTTTTATTTTATTAAATAAAAAGCATTATTTAATAAAAATATTTGTACACAGGTATACATCAAACTGTGAAGAGTGGTTAACTCTGAGGCATATGCTTGGGGATGGAGAAAGGGGGGACTTTGGGAGGGCAGAGATCAAACCTTGCATGGGTCCCAGTGCTTGTTAAGTGCACTCAGTGTCTATGAAGTATAAACAACCAATGTTTTGAGTTAGGCCTATAGTTGCCTGATTCATTTTTGTATTCTATTATTTTATTTATTTTTTTAAGTAGGATCCATGCTCAATGTGGTGCTTGAACTCATGACCCTGAGATCAAGGGTCACATGCTCTACCAACTGAGCTAGCCAGGCATCCTCATTTTTGTATTCTAAACAGTGACTAGAAGGATGCCTTGAACGTAGTGGTTGCATCAGACACTATTGGCTGCTTACATAGCAGCTGTTCCTCATTTCTTCCTAAGTTTATACACCCCCCAGTTTTCAGGCTACAATATGATCTGGGAATGTGGACCATTCCCCTGAGTACAGGGTCTAAACCTAGTTTAGTAATTGCATTCCCCATTTGCTCCAGAGATTTAGGGGTGGCCATGTGACCAACTTGTGGCCAGTGAGATGTAAGAAGAAGTCTTCTGGGAGGGATTTTGCTTCTGAGTAAAATGAGATAGGCGAGGAGATTAGCTTTTTTCTTGTCTTAAATGTGGTTGTGTGAAGCTATGATGTTTGGAGTTGAGGCAGTCATATTGCTAAAGCAAGAAGCCCAAATGTAAAAAGTAAAGATTGAAGAGCAGAAAGGTAGAGAGTGTCTGGGTGCTAGGTGACATTGTGAAGCCTCTGTATCAGTCCTGAAACTTCCAGAAAGCGACTTGAATTGTGAAATTTGCAAGCAACTATTAGGTATGCATTGCTACTTGTGGTGAAAGCAATTCTAAGCCTATACAGTGGTCTAAAAACAGGGTTGCATTAGTGGATTCAAGTATTAATGAATTCAAGGAGGTAACAGTCTAATTGGGGACATAAGCTGTATAAATAAAAAAAAAAAAAAAAAACCTTGACACTGCAAGATGATGTGTACGGAATGAATAATGCAGCCTGGTGGGCCTATCGGGAAGGCCTTCATGGAAGATACCAAAATGTGAACTGTTTTACAAAGAACTTAACTAAATAACCGACCTATTTTAAAAAAAAAAGTGAACTGATGCTTGAAGGCTGGTAATAGTAAAGGTGTGGATTTAACAATTAGCTGTGCAAAAAAAGGCAATTTAGTTTTTGATTGCTTAAATTGGTCTCATTTTTGAGACTTCATTCTGCTTGATGTTCGGAAACATAATACTAGTTTATTCTAGCTATAGTCAGTCAAGTCAGTATTTTCTACCCTCCTTCCTTATCTCTAGAAGATATCTAAGTACTGATGGGCTCATGTGGTGTCATGGAGTTGGAGTGGGGACATTTGATCCTATGTTGGTGACTGTTGACAATGGCAGTACTTCTCAAACATGCATATCACCTGCATGTTTATGAAAATGCAGACTCTGATTCAGAAGGTCTAAGTAGGGCCTGAGATTCTGCATTTCAAGCCCTCAGGTGATGCCATTGCTGCTATCCTGTGGACCACACTTTGAGCACTAAGGAGATGACTCTGCTTACAATCACTGCTTTGGAGCTCTTTCTTTTCAGTTTTTTAGAAGCCAGGCTTGAATGGGGCAGGTCCCCACCACTAGTCATAGTCATTAAATCAAACTTTGGTTTAATTCTCTATTGTCTTTTTCCTCCTATTTTATATATGACTTATGTTTTTGGTTTTTCCTTCTCTCCTGTGGCTCCGCTGGCTGTCATGAGCTGGGAATGTGCCACTGAAAAAAGGTGGCACATGTAATTCATTGTGAAATGGAATCTTTCATTGTAATACAATTAGCAGTGGACATGTCTGGTTTTACTCTGGGAAAGCAATATGGAAAGAGTTATTTAAATTAGTGAAAGAGTATTAACATATAATTAATACAGGATTGCTCTGTTGGATAAAATTCCATTGTGTGTGGCACATGTATGCCTGTGTATGTTATGCCAGACAATGACAACTATAACAATTGTTTTTAGTGTTGATTTCCTGACTGTCACCCATGCTGATTTCTGTCTGCTAGTGAGATGGGTGTTAGAGGAGGAGTAATCAGAATCATTATACTTCTCAAAGATCCATTTTTCTATAATTCAGAGAGAGGTCTTGCAAGTTCAAGCAGGAATAGTAGCTAAACATAGTAGCTAGGGACCTTGAGTTGATCATCAAAGCTCCCATTAGTGCAAGAGGTGGAACTTTTCTTAATAGAAATTACTGTAAATGGATATAAGAGTCATGGGGGTAATTGACTAACCAAGGCTTAAGCATGTTTGCGGAAAGCAAAAGCCACAAAACAGTATGCCTTCCCCCATTAGCCCCTAAACAGAAGTGAGTGGCAATTGCTGGTAATCCATCTCGAACCAAGAGTAGAACTCTTTAGGATGTCAAATTACATGGAAATTGTAATGAGATTGCTAATGCTCATTGAATCTGTAGATCGTGTCTTTTATAGGAGTTGGGTTATTTTCTAAGACATTATATTTTACTTACCTTGAACCTTCTGTAGTTGAACTGTCTTGGTAATACACCTTGGTGGGATGATGTGTTCTAGGCTCTTTGGAGAATGTTCTGCTATTCTTTCTGTTGCTGGGTTTGACACGTGACTTGCCTTGACTGTCTGGAATTTTAAAATGTAAGCAATGGTGCCATCCAATGGTGTCTAAGCAGCCTTCTGATAGAGAAGAAAATAGAATTTACTTTGAGGAGATAAGCTTCATGAAGCTCTATGCTCAAATGTGGCTCCCAGGCTCCATGGATTATGTCTGTGTCTCAGTGGAGAGCCAGGTTCTTTGATTCTTGTCATTGTTGGGAAAAGTGACCTTGGTGGAATTCTCTAGTCTTGTCCAGTGAAAGTCACATCTCTCCTGAAAATGGGAAATTTTCTATGTTCTCCTGGCTTTGAGAATTAGGATCTTCATTTTTAAAAAGTAGGGAACTGGTTTTGAATACAAAACAATGTCTGGTGTAGTACCAGTAAAAGCACTGTATTTTGAATACCCACACCTTTTCACCGCTATTTAAAAATCCTATCCTCAAATCTATAACCCTGTTTAAGCAGAAGGCTCCATGCATTGGATCCTGTGCAACTCGAGGTGTTTAAATAATTGTAACTGAAGGAACACCTGGGTGGCTCAGTCAGTTTGGCGTCCAACTTCAGCTCAGGTCAGGACTTGCCATCAGGATTGACCCCGTGTTGGGCTCAGTGCTGATAGCTCAGAACTTGGAATTTTCTTTGGAATCTCTCTCTCTCTCTCTCTCTCTCTCTCTCTCTCTCTCTCCCTCTCTCCCTCCCTCCCCTGCTTGTGCTCTGTCTCTGCCTCTCAAAAATAAATAAACTTAAAAAAAATTTTTTTTTTAGATAATTTAATTGGAATCCGGATGTGGCAGACTTCCTGAGGAAAGCTGGTGTTCCTGCTATTCTCTATTCTCTAGGGTCTTTGGTGAACCCCCAGTTCTAGGACACATAAACAAAAATGCATTTTTTACTGAGGATTTCAGGAAGAAACAGGGAAGATGATTTCTACCATAGACCGTGTAATAGATAGCTAATGAAGATCTCATCCCTGTTCTGTCCTCTGCCAGCAAACTTGTCATTCCCCATCTCTTACTCCACATAGTATTTGAAGACTCCTTTATTATGCAAGTTACTCAGTGTATGTCCTCAACTTACAGACCCCCCTTCAGCAAAACAAAACCCTGGAATTAGCTTCAGAGTGGTCTTCTATTGCCTCCTGAAGGCTTCCTCCCTCATCAAAGCTTTCAATTTAGTTATTCATCCAACTAAAATTATTTGGGTGGATGGCTTCTCCCGCTCAGTAAAGAAGATTTTTCTCCATAATGTTATTAAGGTATATCCTGCCTACTTCCAAAAATGACTGTGAACCATTAAGAGATTCAGATGTATGTAAATACTGAGTAATCAATTACATAGTCCAATACCAGACATCATTCACTTTGTTACTATTTATCCTGTTGCCCCTGGTTGCTCCTTCAAAAGAGTCCTTCAACCATTCCAAGTGGATTTTTTTGTCCTTACTTAACTTTTTTTTCAGTCTCTTGGTAACTCCCTTCTTATCCCCCTGCTGAGGCTGGCCAGCTAGCCTTGTTCTTCCTGGAAGCACTCTCTTAGATTCTCTCCCTCTCCAGGATTTCTTAGACCTGGTTGCTGTTATACTTGAAAGGTGTTAATGAATGACAATGATGTAATGTATCATGGCTGCAGGACTATTTGCATTTAAATGGGGACTTTTACATTTCCACAGTCTGAACCCAGAGAAATGACTCCTTGAGGAGAATTACAGTCTTAGGGGCAGGCCAATGAGGCAAGCATTTGGCTGTATATAACAATCATTATACATGGATGCCCCTACCCCTGGGTGAGGGTTAGATGTACTGCGTGAGATGGGTGGGGGAATGCAAGTGTCAACTGAAAAGAACACATTTGACATTACAAAATAATTCTGTATTTGATGGCTTGTATGAACTGCCCCACACTACAGGGTACAAATGTAATGATGTCTCTTTGACTGTCCTGTTCACTGTTGTATTGCTAGTTTTTTTTTTTTAATCTCCTTTTTCTGTTTATTTTGTTTTGAGAGAGAGAGAGAGAGAGTGAGCAAGCAAGGGAGGGGCAGAGGGAGACAGAGAGAGAGAATCCCAAACATGCTCTGTGTTGTCAGCTCAGTGCAGAGCCCAGTGTGGGGCTCGAACTTACCAACTTTGAGATCATGACCTGAGCCGAAATCAAGAGTTGGACGCTTAACCAACTGAGCCACCTGAAAACCTTTTTATTGAGGAATCATCAAAATGCAAAAAGCTGCACATATTTAGTATACAACTTTGTGAGTTTGGAAATGGGTATACACCCATGAAACTATCACCATAAATCAATGCCATAAATGTATCTGCCACCTCTAAGAGTTTCTTCCCATCCTACTTATTTAGTGATAAGAACACTGAACTTTAGATCTACTCATTTTGCAAACTTTTAAGTATACAGTATTGTTAACTATAGGCACCGTGGTGTGCAGTAGATCTCTGGGACTTATTAATCTTGCATAACAAACTTTGTACTCTTGACAAACACCTCCCTGTTTAACACTCTTTCCCACCCCTGCCCAGTGTTTTGTGTCCTGGCACCATAGTAAGTGTTCAATAATAATTTGCATAGTGCAAGGATGGATACATAGATGGTTGATTTTTCAGTAGATTGTTTAAACTCTTCCTCATACACAAGAACTCCAAATATCTCTCCTGAGACTTCCATGACCTGAACATTTCTATGAACTGCAGGATTTTTTTTCTTAGTCTTCAACGGTGAGTGGGGCATCTAGTTCCTTTTTTCTTTCTTTGTGCCAGACTGTGCTGCTGGTGAAGCTGAATTCTTCACAGTCCCAAGAGTCTGGTTCACCTGAAAGAGCCATAGGAGCTCTCCAAGAAGAACCTTCCACTCCTTCAGGGCCGGGGTGAATGGGTGCACAGAGCTCTGGCTCAAGACTGCAAATCTGAGCCTTTCCCTGTGTTCATGGGCACAGCTACATCCCAGGACACAGCCTAGTGGACATCCAATCCTAGCTGCAGATATTTGCAATGGGGGAAGAAATGGAATCTGGTAACATATAATGCATGTGAACTGCTTAGTATAGTCTCTGGCATATAGTAAGCATTTAGTAAATGAAACTAATTTATAAAGTGTGAATGTATTAAGGTAGATTGGGTGGCTGCAATACAGAACAAAATTTAATGGCTCAAAGGAAAAAAATTATTTCTCACTCTTGTTACGGAGTCAGGTGACTATTCCAAGTGTTAAAGAAAACTTTTTAGACAATTTAGTTATAAGCATGTATCAGAGTATTATTATGGTCATGCACATAAGAGAAATCACCCTAGAAGGCTGCTTCCCAAATTCACTTTTGGCAGAGAACCTTGGTAGGAAAAGGGTTTAGTTAGATAATCACTGTTAGAGTAGACACAGAAAGAAAAGTAAGTCTGGTTAAAGGTCACTAGATCTTTGATTGACAGTTGGCAACTGAGTGTGTGGGTAATTGGGCATGTGGGTAATTGGTTTCCCAGAGCAAACCTTAATCCCATTCAAGTTCACAGGAAATTGTTTAAGCATTTTATCAGGAATGCTAACTTCTCAGAAAGAGATTGTGAAGCAAAAAGCTTCTGTCCTCAGACCAGGTTTGGAACAATTTTTCTTATGTGGGACTACGGACCCCTCTGTCCCATCCAGTCATTAAGGAACCCTGGATGATGACAGCTCTTCCATTGTTAGTATATGGCTTTAATGTCCTTTTGGTCACTGTCAGAACAGAGATTTTGTCTTAAGCAAATGAACCAGAGGTTGGAAATAGAACTTCTGCTTACACATCACTGAGAACTTAGTTACACAGTCACCAAGCAGCAAAGGGGGCTAAGAAATGAAATCCCTGATTGGCCATCCAGGTCCTAGCTGCAGATCTTTTACTATGGGGGAGAAATGGAGCTTGGGGACAGCAATGGTCTCTGCCACAGTGAGACTGTGCCTAGCCCTTCATATTCTACTGTGTTCTACTGTATTCTACTGTGTTCTGAGCAAGAGTTGGCAAACTGTGGCCCACAGGCCAAATCACACCCACAGCTATTTTGTAAATAAAGTTTTATTGGAACACAGCCATGCTCATTCATTCATTTATTGTCTATGGCTGATTTCATACTACAACAACAGAGTTGAATAGTTGAGACAGGGACTACATGGTCCAAAGCCTAATATATTTATTATTTGGCCCATTATAGAAAAAGTTTGCTGACTCTGTGTGGGGCGTCCTGATTGTGTGGGGGCTGGCAAGGCAGGTCGTGGAAGAATTCACTGAAGGCAGAAAAATCAGACAAAAGTTTGTGGAAGGGCACCTGGGTGGCTCAGTTGGTTAAGCGTCCAATACTTGATTTCGGCTCAGGTCATGATCTCACAGTTTGTGGAATTGAGCCCTGCATCGGGGCTCTGCACTGACAGCATAGAGCCTGCTTGGGATTCTCTCTCTCAGCTTCTTTCTCTCTCTCTCTCTCTCTCTCTCTCTCTGCTCCTCCCCTGGTCATGCACACACTCATGCATGTGCTCTCTCTCTCTCAAAAAAAAAAAACACCATAAAAAAAAGTTTATTGAATACACTGCAAGGAAGCAGCAGGGAGGGCAGCAAAGGAGAAACTGTCTGCCATGAAGTGGTAGTGATGGGCCACAGTTATAGGGTGCAGTAAAGAGTGTGGGGACATATGGAATTTTCCCTTTTATGGTAGAAATGGCGCCTGATTGAAATTGGTCAGTTAGGGCCTCTGGCTTTTTTGAGGTGTGTTGCTTAATGAGCCTGTTTGTGTCAGCTCAGTGGTCACTGTGGGCCCTTTGCCTGGCTCAAGTTTCCATTGCTCAAACCTGTTGCCTACAAGTGGCTTCCAGATTGTTTTAGAGAGGGTCCTGAATTGCCCACAGAAATTAAACTGCTGAATTAAAGCATATGTGTGTTTAAATTTCGGTAGGGGTGCCTGGGTGGCTCAGTTTGTTAAGCCTCCAACATCAGATCAGGTCATGATATCACCGTTCGTGAGTTCGAGCCCTGTGTAGAGGGCTCTGTGCTAACAGCTCGGAGCCTGGAGTCTGCTTCAGATTCTGTCTTTGTCTCTCTGCCCCTCCTCTGCTCACTTTCTGTCTCTGTCTCTGTGTCTCTCTCTCAAATATAAAATAAAGCATAAAAAAAAAATAAATTTCAGTAGATTTTGCCCTTTATACTTGCCCTTTGCCTTTTATACTTGCACTAGCAATATATGAGATTGCCTGTTCCCCAGTATCCTCACCAGCACCGAGTGACATCAAACTTCCCTGTGGCCAATTTGATATGTGAGAAATGGTATTTCACTATCATTTAATTGCACTTATGTTATTAGTAGTAAGATTTAGTTTTAGGTATTAGTTATAATAAGAAATATATTTGGTTTTTGTCCCTGATTCCTGATACAAATCTCCTAAAATCCATGGAATTTGCTAAATGATAGGAATTCGCTAAATGATAGAAATATTTTTTGATATTAACAACAAACCCCTTTCAGCCACACCTGAGTTTATATTAATGAGGTGGCTTTTGGAAAGCCCCAGTGGATGGGGCTAGTTATTAGGGGAACCAACCAGGATTATTAGATTGGAATTTACAGTCTCCAAGATGGAGGGGAGAGGAGGTGGAGGTTGGATCAATCAATCAATCATGCCTACATAATGAAGTAATGAAGCCTCAACAAATCCCCAGAAGAATATGGTTTGGAGAGCTTCTTGGGTGGGGGACATGTGGAGGTGCCAAGAGAGTGCCACACAAGCTTTGTGCCCCTTTCCCCATACCTTGCCCTATGCATCTCTTCCATCAGGTTGTTCCTGAATTATATCCTTTTATAATAAACTGGTTATCTAGCAAGTGACACTTTTCTGAGTTCTGTAAGCTTCTCTAGCAAATTAAATGATCTGAAGGAGGGGATCTTGGGAACCTCTCATTTATAGGCAGTGAATCAGAAGCACAGATAACGATCTGGACTTGTGATTCACCTCTGAAGTGACAGTCTTGTAGGACTGAACCCTTAACCTGTGGGATCTGATGCGATCTTCAGATAGTGGCAGAATTGAGTTAAATCATAGGGCACCCAGCTGGGGTTGCAGAATTGCTTGATGTGTGGAAGATCCACACCTTTGGTTTTAGAAGTAAAGTAGTATGAGAGTAAAGGAGAGATACAGAGGAATGTATTTTTCTTTTATACTGATTGCAGTTGAAACTAATCATGTTTTTAGAGTATTTGTACTTCCTATTTTATGGACTGTCTGCTGGCAATCTTGGCACATCAGTTGGCAAATATTGAGTTGTTGATTTTGCATAATAAGTTTTAGGAGCTTTTTATATGCTAGGGAACTGAGCTCTTTATGATAGGAATTGCACAGATTTATCTCATTTTTAAAAGATATTCATTTGACTGTATATATGGAGGTTTTTGCTATACAAATTTTTAAAATTTTTGTGTAGTCAAATTTATCAGTCTTCTCTTCCAAGACTTCTGATTTACATGTCATGCTTAGAAAGCTTTCTGCCCTTTTTTTTCTAATAATTTTGTGGTTTTCAGTTTTTACATTTAAATGTTTGCTCCATCTGTAATTTATTTTGTTTGAGGTTAGGGGAATGGATTCGATTTTCTGTTTTCTAAATGGCTACCCATTGTGTGAATACCATTTCTTTAATAATACATTTTTATCATATGTTAGTTTCCTATGTTTTGGGGTCTATTACTGGAATATTCTACTGATATGTCTATTTATGGGTCACTATTATGTTGCTTTAATTAATACAGCTTTATATCATATTTTAATATCTGGCAGGGCTAGTTTGACCTCATTACTTTTTTTAATAGGATTTTTCTGGCTAGTTTTACTTGTTTATTTTTCCATGTGAAAATAGTTCAAACATACTGCTGATAATTTTTATTTGCATTGCATTAAATTTATATATTAACTTGGCAGGATTGACATCTTTATCAAGTTGATGTTGAGTTCTTAAGCATGGACATAATATACCTTCCCATTTGAAGAACTTGTGTTGTTTTTAAATTACTTTTTGCTTATTGACTGAATTTTTCCAACTGTGAAAATCTTTCTGAGCCTGGGCCACTCGGTTCATTTCTTAAGCTCGTGTAAATTATTGTTTTTAATTGCTGAGACACAACCTGTTCCACAAATTGAGAAGATCTGTGTTATAATGAACAAACACACAGAGCAAACATACCTTACTGTAGGAAATGATACATTTGTGGATTTTATCATTGCCTTGCTGTCCCTAAGTGTTTTTTGGTGATTGCTTCATAGAATAGGAGCAAGGAGATCATGACACAGAGGGAGGAGAAGAAGATCTGGAAGACCGATCTAGAGAAAGTGTTGGTTCAACTCTTAATCTTGAAAATTCTATGTTATTGAGCAACTTATGGTTGTGGGCTCACTTATAGTCTGGACCTCTGGTAAAAAGTGGAGAATATGCCTCAGAGTTGTCCCAAGGGCCCAAGGGCCAAAGTGTGTGGGGTATTTATGAAGTTCCATTTGTCATTGAGTAAATGCTGCTTCTGGTGCCATCAACTCAGGCACCTCTAGTTCTCTTTGAGTGTGCACCTATGGCTAAGAAAAGCCCCACGCAGAGAGTCAAAGATGCTTATAGTTGGAAGTGGTTAGCTTACAGAGGAACAGTGGAGGAGAGGCGCTGATACAACTGTCTTAAAACGTTTTAAGTTTCTGCATCCTTAGCCATCAGATACCCGCCCATGTTGAAAGAAGATTAGGGTAGTTAATATTTTGGATCGTTGGTACCATCTATGCTCCTTTCTTAGGAAATTCTACCTTCACCTTGAGCGGGCATGTCTTCATTCTTTGCTTTGGAACTCTCTCTTCCCACTCTCCTTCCTACCGTACTGATTGGACCAGGGTCCAAACTAATCTCAAAGTTAGCAGTGCTATGGGCTTGTCAATAACCCATGACTTACTATTGGAGTTTGTTCCAATTCAAAATAGCAGGGCAGGTCATGTTCCTTATTTGGGGATATGGAATTGAGAAACAAAGAGCCGGTTGCTGGTTAGTAGTAGGAGCTACAATTAAAATATTAATGTATGAAAAGTGGAACATGATAGCTACTTTCAAGCAGAAATCATGAAAGTTGGTTGTCAGAGGAAGATGGAGAATGAAAGGGTGGGGGGAAGAGAAAGAAAGGAGAGAGCTAAGAGGCCAATCCCCAAAGATGCCTTGTTTCTTGTCTTTCCTGAGTCTTACAATAACTACCTCCACTCTTTACTTGAGTTACTATAAGTGAGTTACTGTTATTTGTCTTGACCAAAAACACATTAGCAGAAAATTGAAGGATGATCCATCAAGAGTAATTTATGCATTTTCCCCTCCATTCTCTGGGGGCAGCTATTTTGCCAATTCACAGTTGTCCACTGTTGTGAAAGTCTCCAAGAATATAAAATCCGGAGAAAATGCTAGTCATTAATTGGTGTAGGCTTGTCTTTCTCAGAACAGGTAGCGATAACATCATACAGTTTACTCTATAAGGAAGCTAAACTTTCATCCTTTCAAGAAGAGAGGAAATCTGATTAAATCCATTATATCTGTAACCCCGTGCTTTATAAATGGGTCCTGACAATAAAGAGGTTAGAGGGAGGAAGTTTTAGCAAGTTTCCTTTAATGAAACTTAATGAGATCCTCTCACCTGAGTTTTTATTGACCTAAGCGTCTTTGAGGAAATAGCTTCACCTACCATCCACCAAAGAAGCTCAGTTGACCAAGTACAAAGAGGCAAAAACAAGCCAGGAGGCTTAATTCAATCCATCCATGCTAAGCAAATATGACCCACGACAAAGCTGCATTAAATAGAACCTGCAAATGACAAACATAACATGTTTATTCAACCCCTTCTGTGTTCAGGCTTTGTGTTAGGTCTTGGCAGCATAGAAGTAAGTGAGAAAGACTTGTTCCTGCACTCAGAACATAGAATCTATGGGAAAGATGGATACTGAATACATATTTATAAGCAAGAGTATAAATACCAAGGGGAATGACATGAGAGCAAAGCAGGGAAAGCCTCCCCAATAAACTTTATTTCTTTATTATTTTGAAGCTGACACCTGAAGAATGAGCAAGAGGAAAAGCCTTCTAGAAATAAGGATATTATTTGCAGAAGAGGTCAGCCTCCTACTGGGTTTCATATAATTTCTTTGTGCTGCTAAAACTCCACCTGTAATCCTGCACAGGGCATTCTCAAGAGTAGGTCACTTTTTTGGAGGAATAGTGGTAGTTTTTGATCACCTGTTTGTTCTCTGCAGCAGATGCTGTTGGTGCCTGCACAGGGGACATCTGCAGACAGCTGCCTTGCAGGCTGAGGTCCTGTCCCCACCTACATGGGCTGTCTGGCTGCAGACACTATGGGGGTCTTGTGGGGGAAGCCAGCAGCACCAGAGATTTGATGCTTCTCACTAGTTTTCTACTAATCTGGGACAGGGAGTTAGAGTTTCCTCACCCTTTAGTGGACTACTCTGAGGTGTGTTTACACAGCCTTTAAGAGGATTCTCGATAGGACCGAAGCCCCAGTAGCCTTCATTGGCTGTGTGTGATCTGTGCCTCAAGAAGTCCTTAATGGGGGCACCTGGGTGGCTCAGTCAGTTAAGTGGCTGACTTCAGCCCAGGTCGGGACCTCACAGCTTGTGGGTTTGAGCCCTGAGTTAGGCTCTGTGCTGACAACTTGGAGCTTGGAGCCTGCTTCAGATTCTGTGTCTCCCTGTCTCTCTCCCCGTCTCCCACTCATGCTGTCTCTCGCTCTCTCTCAAAACTAAATAAATATGTAAACATTCTTTAAAAAAAGAGTCCTTAATGGGTTTTCCTTCCTTCTCTGCCTACCTTCTCCCTCATTTCCTCACAATGCTTCCTAGGATTTCTATCTTGGGGTCTGCTTTTGAGGGGAAGCCACACTACAATGATCTCCAAGCTCTTCATTTTTGCTTTCAAGTTGATGTCATGATTGTATTTATGGTTTGTGGGGACTCCTGTGGGTGGAAAGGAAGGAGAGGACATTCTGGACCAGAAGCTTCTGCTCCTTTCATAATCAGAAGGCTTGGTGTGTGTGTGTGTGTGTGTGTGTGTGTGTGTGTGTGTGTGTGTGATTAAAAGTAAATCCTCTTTAGGAAACTGTTGAAAACATCTGTCTCATGTTATTCTTCTCCAGAAGGCTTATGTTAAAAAAATAAAGAAAGTGGAAGCAAACCATGTTGGGGGATGAGCCCTGACCTGGGAGCCAAGGGATCTGAATCAGATTCTGTTACAGTCACTCACTGTGTGACCTTGGGAGGGAAACTTCCCCTCTTTGGGCATGGGTTTCCTCATCTATGAAGTGGCAAGGCAGGACTTAGTGGTCTTCAGGGTCACCTAGGGTGCCCTTTGAATATATTTTAACTCCATGGTGTGTAAGCTCTGCTCCAAGCCCAGGGTACGCCAGGGGTGGGGGAAGGAAGGAAAGATTGGATGGGGCCTCATTCATTCATCAAGTGGTTCTTGAAGCTTACCCAGTGCCAGGTACTCTTTCAGGTCTTGGAGGCAGAGGTAAACAAGGGAGTGTCAACTGCCTGCTCTGATTCAACCAAAGAAGGCCTTGAATGAAGAGAGTTTGGAGGTTAAAAAAGAAATAAAACTAGTCTTATCCTCTTTTCATCATCTATTTGGCACCTATACATGAATGCAGTTTTTTTTTTTTTAAATTAGATTAACCATTTACTCTCTAGCACGAAACAAAGCCCTATGGGAAAATGACATGTGGGGCAGGGATATTTTAATGGGAAAAACTTGGGACTATGGGTGCTCTCCTGGAGAGTGAGATGAGGTGGGTAATTATAGGGGGCTTGGGAGAGCTCAGTGATGTGGGTGCCTGGCTGTGGGCAGGAAAAGTGGTCAGTTCAGAGGTGGAGGACTGGCCCTTATCTTGAGCTTTTCCATCTCGGGGCCTCTCAATGTAGCCAGTAGTTTGTACTAAAATTACTGGTCAGGTCACAATGGTGTTTTTTATAAGTAGGAGATTGAGATGGGGAGTGGGTGAAAATAGAATGATTTATCATCCTAAAGCAACAGATTTGGGTGTAGGCCCAGTGCTACTGAAAGGGTCCTTTTCATGATGCGTGGGCAACTCTTTCTGCTTCGTAAGTCATCAGAGAGGCAATTGGAATGGCTTTTAAACATGGACCCTGTCAAGTGATACAAAAGTCCCATGATTTACAACCCAAAAAAGTTTATCTTGCTCTGGGAAAAAAGAAGACTTTGGAACCAAAGCTTCACATTTAGAAGCCAATAAAAACATCTTAAAATAACGCCCCCTCCTCCCTTCTTTTCTATAATGAGAAATGGAGGATTTAGCAAGAGGTAGGGGGGCTGTGGGCAGGACTATTGCAATCACCAGTGATTGAGCTTCAAGGTCCAAGGACTTTGTTGTGGGCACTGGAGCCCTAATGATTTATAATTAACTCCAACAAGAAAAACCAAATGCCATGCACTTTCCTAACAGAGCTACAAAAATAACCACATTCATAGTGTTTGCAAAATTGGAAACAAATGTCCCAAGGAACATAAGAGCTCCATGCTGTCCTACCCGAGCTTTGGGGGAAGAAAAATACTGGCACTCAGTCACGACCACAAATGATGAGCCAATATCGTTTGTCATGGGAAATTCATCTGGGCAAAATCGGATTGCACCATTAGCCCTCAATGACTCTGAGAAATAACCATACTGAAATGCCTCAAATTAAATTCAGCCAAGGGCTGGGTCTAACATCCTCTTTTCTAGGAGTTGCTGAGTTTTGTTTCTTTATCCCCTCTTTTTAACATGGAAGAACTGAAAGGGGGAAAACAATCAATGCCTAATTGTACCCTTGTTCCTGAAATGGTTCAGACATGGCTGTTTTTAAAAAGTGGATACAAACAAGGGTAATGACCATGAAGAGTGTTAGGGGTCTTTGAAGTGGTACACAAGGGCAAGGTGACCTTAGTTCACTGTGAAAGAATTATGAGGGGTGGAGCAACTGGATTAATGACCTATAATCTTAGTTTACTAAAAAAAATTTTTTTTAGGATATATGAGTCCTATTCCATGAATAATCTTAGTTCTTGTGCTAATGTAGAATATAAAAGGTTTAGTTACAGAAGTTTACTCAAGAGAAATTCTCTATCTGTAGGGACCTTTTGATGCTTTTAAACATCAAAGTTATGCAACAAAGGACAGAGTTAATGGTTCTAAAGACAATAATGAACTAAGTCTAGGCATTATGGCAAATACTTTACAGGCATCTTTGTAAATTTGCAAAACTCTATGAAACAGTCTAATTCCCATTTTATAGATGAGAAAATAAAGCCTCTGAAAGGTTTAATAACTTGCCAAATCGCAGTTAGTGAAAAGTAGAGCTGGGACAAAGACCCACTATTATTTGACTCCAAAGGCCATATTACGTGCTCACTCTTAGGTGGATTTCTGTGTTTTCCCCCTTTTGCTCAGTGCTTTCCAAACTGTTTCATCAAATTTTCCAAAAGTTCAACTTTGAAGGCCACAGGAAAATTTCAGATGACCTTACCTTATTTCCCTAATTCTGTATGTCAGAGAGGTGGGGAACAAAACCCTTTCAATGCTCAAATCTCATAATCCTACCTCCAATTTTATGAAATAAGTAATGTACCTCCCCTCATGAGACCCAAGACAGTAATATTAGCTGAGTGAGAAGGAATACAGATGAGTGAACTTTCCAACTGACTTAGACATAGCAGCAATAAAATGTGAACTTGAAAAGTGCCTGAGAATATATTGTTTGAACTTTTGTCAGTTCGTGTAAACTTTGTGCAATGAATATGCAAATCTCCTCCATATTTTCATGCTTATATACTTCTAACAGACCTGGATATAGCCTCTTGGGAAAATGCTGGTTTAAGCCTTTCTGCAAAAGTCACCTATGAGACTGATAATTTCCACTGGCTCTGTCTAAAACATGACATTAATTGAAAAAATTCCCATTCCTTGTTTTTTGCTTGAGAGAAATTAATTCTTCCTATGAGAAGTTATTTTTTTTAATGTCCTAAAACTATCTGAACTTTAGGAATTTGAACCTTACCTTGTAGCTACCTTCTTTCCTAAGAAACATAATCTATCCAAGCTGTTAAAGTGTTGTGAATGCCAATAATAGGACAATTTTATAGTGTTCAGGACATGAAGCTAAAGCATATTAGACTGCTGGGTGTATGTGTATTTGTTCACATTTAAAAACTAGTTAAACATTTCAGACCTCTTTAGAATTATACAGGGTTATTTTATTACAGGGCTCTTGAACTTTCTAGAGGCAGCAATCTTCCGGTGATCTTTATCAAGCTGTTCTCTTCTAGCCTCCTACATGGCTGCTTGTTTGGTTCTTTCTTTTTCTTTTCTTCCTTCTTCCTTTATCGCCCCTTGAATTTAGCCTTAACAGGGAAATAAAATGTCAAATATATGTGAAAAAATCCAGTGGTAATTTGCAAATGGGAATATAATTTGAAGCCCATGCCAAAGTTAAGCAGCTAGGTTTTAAACTTTTTTTCTTTCTCTGCTAATTAGGCTGCACATTTTAAATCTTAAACATGTGCAGAGTTGTGAGGGATCTTGTGTGTAGAGAGAAGCTTAATTCCAGAACCTCTTGAGAGTCAAGTGTTCAGTTTTACAATACTCACAACAGACACCATCAGTAACTCACATCTGTTTGAGTGCCTTTTGCACAAATGACAGTATGGAAAGAAGGATCAGAGAAAGTTAGAGCTGGCGTGCACTCTGATGTCATCTATTCCAGTGGTTTCTAATTATTTTTAGGCCAGAAACAAGTAAGATATTACCCAGAAGCCTGATATGTAAAGCAGATAGCCTTGAGCCACTATGTATGGAGGGTGTGTACATGTGGGTATGGGTATGAAAGACTGTGTGTGAATGTGGGTGCATTTTGCCTCACCTTCCTCTGTTAGGACAGAGTACCTATCAGTCTGGGAATGGGTACAAAAAACTCTTAGATTTATAGTTTGAAAATTCTAGATTTTGGACCACCCTTTCATTTTATTGAGGAAGAACCCAAGTTCCAGAAAGCTGCAGTGAGCTGTTCAAGGTCATACTGCTGGAAAGAGGTTGAGTAGACTCTTGAACTAGGTCTTCTGTTTCTGGGCATTCTGCTCTTTTGTTTTATTCTACCTGCTAAATTTATTATATTTTCTTTTACTTCACGCTGTCATGTCTATTTTAACACATAAGTCTATACATGTTTCCTGTTAGTTTCTTTGGAAACCACATGTATCAGTTTAATTATATTTCCTTCCTATTATAAGGAAGGACTACAAAGTACTGTTGGTATGCTTGCCTGCCTGTTTGTCTTTTCCATTTTTATTGAGATATAGTTGACACGTAAGTGCCCTTTCTTTTCCTGCTATAATGCACTGTTTCCTGGAATGCAGACAAATTATCCATGTGTACTAGTGAGAAATCCAATAAGATATGTGCATAAAAATAAAGTTAGTGTACATGTAAGGGTAAGGTTGAATACTTAAAGGCTTATTAATTTGGTCATTAAAAATATGTATATAACTGTGGAATTAGGAGTGTGAAAAATAATTGCAAAAGATTGGTATAACAATGTTGTAAAAACCATGGATGATTCTGTATACATTTGATTTCTTAAAAAAAATTTTTTTTTAATGTTTCTTTATTTTTGAGAGAGAGAGAGAGAGAGAGAGAGAGAGCGAGCATGAGTGAGGGAGGGGCAGAGAGAGAAGTAGACACAGAATCCAAAGCAGGCTCCAGGCTCTGAGCTGTCATCACAGCCCAACATGGGGCTTGAACTCACAAACTGCGAGATAATGATCTGAGCTTAACTGGCTGAGCCACCCAGGTGCCCCCATTTGATTTCTTTATAAGTGTCTTTAAGATTTCATCACTCTTTAAGGAAACCTAAGCTGGAAATGGTAGACATTGCATTATGAATTTAGTGTATGCAAAAAATAAAATGACCAATTTCAATCACCATACCTATTCTCAATGAGCAAGAATGTGTGAATCAGGGAACAATGCACATTTATATATCCAAAGTTAAAACACAATCAGGGTGCCTGGGTGGTTCAGTCGGTTGAGCGTCTGACTTCAGCTCAGGTCATTATCTTGCTAGTGGGTTGCCGCCCCGCATCAGGCTCTGTGCTGACGCTTAGAGCCTGGAGCCTGCTTCAGATTCTGTGTCTCCCTCTCTTTCTGCCCCTCCCCTGCTCGTGCTCTGTCTCTCTCTCTCTCTCAAAATAAATAGACATTAAAAAAAAAAGTTTTTTAAAGCTATAAAACAAACTATAAAAACTTTAAAAAACAAATAGTAAGTGCTATTATATGTAATTATTTATTACCAATTGACCTAAAAAAATTGTTTGGCCAACTACCAGTCTTAATCATATGAATATGAGAACTTCTTTACCATAGCCCTGCTGTGTGCCTATATTTACTGATACCAATTTTCTAGCCATTTGAATTATGATTTTCTCAAAGCAAATAGCATATTACTGGAAATCCAGAATATATAACTTCCTACTGAGTTCCAGTATATAATATGCTGTATTTATAAACAAAATAATTTTATCTTTTGCAACTACAATTTAGAGTTACTTTTAATTCATATGTAATAATGTGATTAATTTTTTTTCCCTTAGAAAATCTCTATGCAAAGTATATATGCAACCTCTATTCCAGCAGGTCTGGTAATTTCTGCCGTTATGAAACTCACTATTGAAAATCTTGCCTTATATTATCACTAGGTAGATGGAATGTTGCATTGCCTTTGAAGTCATGAAGAAACTTCATCATATGGATATATGGATGGTTTGGGAGTTTTCCTGGGTTTCCCACCAAGCAAATACCTGAGGTTTTAGCAGGCTCAAATTCAGTAGGGGATGGAATAGGCAGGGAGTATAGGTAGTACAGAATTCAAGAAATCCAAGTTGTTGGCAAGAGCAGCACAACAGAGATTTATACTCTGCCCTGCCTAATCCCTTTCACTAAGGTGGTAGGGGAGGTCCCAAGTCTTATTTCTTCAGGCAGAAAGGAATCAAGGGGTGCTAGGCTGGGAAAATCTTTCCCATGATTAAGCCAGTGGCAGAGATCCAACTCAAGTCGTCCTTGCAAGGGGCTGACCAATACTACAGAGCCAAAGCATTCATTTATGGGCAGGATTTGGTTCCTTCTGCTCTCTCTTAAGTAGTCTTTTTTAATTTTGAAAAATTTTAATATGTTAAATTTTTATTTATTTATTTTTGTGGACAATGAGAAACCAGGCCCTACAGTTCTTCAGAGCTTGGGTGGTCCAATTACTAATTCTTTGTTGAAAGTTCTGCAGTGCACTGGCACTGGCCACGAAATCGCAGCAAGTATGCATACCTCTCCAGGCCTCTGAGAACATGTAGATTTCAGTGTGTATGCCCAAAGCCACACCCCTTTCCACTTCCTCTATTACCCTTGCAAAATGAGGATGAAGGCTGATCCCAGACAAAATGAATGAGTAGGGCATGGCCTTTGACCATTTGATAGGTTCTGGAAAGCTGTCCATTCAATCCAGCAATAAATAAATACCACTGTTTTTTCTGTAGTCTCAGTTCTATATTTCTTTTCTTTTCTTTTTCGCTTTTATGTATATAAAGAGAGAGCGCGAGCAGGGAAGTGGGGCAGAGGGAGAGAGAGAGAATCTTAACTAGGTTCCATGCTCAGTGCAGAGCCCAACTTGGGGCTCAATTCCACGTCCCTGGGATCGTGACCTGAGCTGAAATCAAGAGTTGGATGTTCAACGAACTAAACCACCCAGGTTCCCCCTCAGGTTTATATTTCTAGCATTAAAAATGCATCACCACTTTGATTCTAAAAAGCATCTTGTTTTTCTTCAGATATTGAGAAATCATACCTTAACTAGATTACCACTTTTGTGGGAATTACTTCATTTCTTTGTTCTAAGGTGCGTTTTCTCCCACATTTGAACACTTCTGTAATGCTCAGTTAGTGTACGGTGTATGTACTTCATGTGATATTCCATTTTTATTTCTTGGAAAGTTTTTACTAACTTGATGATTCATCTTAAAAGGATAACATCTTAGAATCAGGAGAATACCATCGCTTCTTTAGTTAATTTCTAATTTTGACCCTGAATGAAACTATGTAACCACAAGATTATGATGGTGATGATGGAAGAGGAGGAAATGTGAGGAAAGTAGGGACAGATTGTTGAAATGGGAGAGGGACTATGCTAGAGAAAATTTTACTGTCTTATTTCTACTTGGGATTACAGTTTTGACCTCCATTCAGCTGCATTTAACTGGGCATTTCCCCCACCAATTGGAGTGGAGAAGTTCAGATCTGTTTTATCATCTCTATCAAGAACCACTGATTTATTGCCTGCCATATAAATTTATGAAGAGATATAAAGCACAGCCTTTGAACCTCAGGATATATTGATTATTAAAAATTTGTGACTTCATTGGTAAAGCAGGGAAAGCCTTCCATTAAATATTATTTTTTTGTTAACAACTTTATCTTTATATAATTCACATACACTACAACTTACCTATTTAAAGTGTATATTTCAATGGATTTAAGTATATTCACAGAGTTGGGCAAATATTACCACACTAATTTTAGAACATTTTCATCACCCCCAAAAGAAGTTTAATGTTCCTTGCAGTCACCACTCATTCCTCCCATCTCCCTTAACTCTAGATATCACTATTTCATTTAAATTTGAAGACCAAAAATACAGGGTGGTGGAGGGGCTAGACTAGGGCAATGAACTAGGAATTAGAAGTTTTCAGAACATTCCAAATTTTGGCATTGCTTCTTAGAAATTATGTAATTTCTTTGAGCCACATATTCTTAATCTGTATAATTGGTATAATGAAAGCCATATCACAAGTAGTTATTATTATTGTTATTATTATTTTTTTATTTTGCAAGCCCATATTCTTTAGGCTTCATTTATTCATATTTTTTTAACTTTATTTATTATTTTTATTTTTATTTTTTTAACTTTATTTTTTATTTTTTAAAATTTACATCCAAATTAGTTAGTATATAGTGAAGCAATGATTTCAGTAGATTCCTTAATTCCCCTTACCCATTTAGCCCATCCCCCCTCCCACAACCCTTCCAGCAACCCTCAGTTTGTTCTCCATATTTATGAGTCTCTTTTGTTTTGTCCCCCTCCCTGTTTTTATATTATTTTTGCTTCCCTTCCCTTATGTTCATCTGTTTTGTATCTTAAAGTCCTCATATGAGTGAAGTCATATGATTTTTGTCTTTCTCTGACTAATTTCACTTAGCATAATACCTCCAGTTCCATCCGTGTAGTTGCAAATGACAAGATTTCATTCTTTTTGATTGCTGAGTAATGCTCCATTGTATATATATATATATATATACCACATTTTCTCTGTCCATTCATCCATCCATGGACATTTGGGCTCTTTCCATACTTTGGCTATTGTTGATAGTGCTGCTATAAACATAGGGGTGCATGTGTCCCTTCGAAACAGCACACCTGTATCCCTTGGATAAATGCCTAGTAGTGCAATTGCTGGGTCGTAGGGTAGTTCTCTTTTTAGTTTTTTGAGAAACCTCCATACTGTTTTCCAGAGTGGCTGACCAGCTTGCATTCCCACCAGCAATGCAAAAGAGATCCTCTTTCTCCGCATCCTCGCCAACATCTGTTGTTGCCTGAGTTGTTAATGTTAGCCATTCTGACAGGTGTCAGGTGGTATCTCATTGTGGTTTTGATTTGTATTTCCCTGATGATGAATGATGTTGAGCATTTTTTCATGTGTCGGTTGGCCATCTGGATGTCTTCTTTGGAGAAGTGTCTATTCATGTCTTTTGCCCATTTCTTCACTGGATTGTTTGTTTTGGGTGTTGAGTTTGATAAATTCTTTGTAGATTTTGGATACTAACCCTTTATCTGATATTTAATTTGCAAATATCTTCTCCCATTCTGTCAGTTGCCTTTTAGTTTTGCCGATTGTTTCCTTCACTGTGCAGAAGCTTTTTATTTTGATGAGGTCCCAGTAGTTCATTTTTGCTTTTGTTTCCCTTGCCTCCGGAGATGTGTTGAGTAAGAAATTGCTGCGGGCAAGATCAAAGAGGTTTTTGCCTGCTTTCTCCTCAAGGATTTTGATGGCTTCCCGTCTTACATTGCGGTCTTTCATCCATTTTGAGTTTATTTTTGTGTATCGTGTAAGAAAGTGGTCCAGGTTCATTCTTCTACATGTCGCTGTCCAGTTTTCCCAGCAGCACTTGCTGAAAAGACTGTCTTTATTCCACTGGATATTCTTTTCTGCTTTGTCAAAGATTAGTTGACCATACGTTTGTGGGTCCATTTCTGGGTTCTCTGTTCTATTCCATTGATCTGAGTGTCTGTTCTTGTGCCAGTACCATACTGTCTTGATGATTACAGCTTTGTAGTATAGCTTGAAGTCTGGGATTGTGATGCCTCTGGCTTTGGTTTTCTTTTTCAAGATTGCTCTGGCTATTCAGGGTCTTTTCTGGTTCCATACAAATTTTAGGATTGTTTGTTCTAGCTCTGTGAAGAATGCTGCTGTTACTTTGATAGGGATCACGTTGCATACATAGATTGCTTTGGGTAGTATCGACATTTTAACAATATTTGTTCTTCCTATCCAGGAGCATGGAATCTTTTTCCATTTCTTTCTGTCTTCTTCAATTTCTTTCATAAGCTTTCTATAGTTTTCAGTGTATAGATTTTTCACCTTTTTGGTTAGATTTATTCCTAGGTATTTTATGGTTTTTGGTGCAACTGTAAATGGGATCGATTCCTTGATTTCTCTTTTTGTCACTTCATTGTTGGTGTATAGGAATGCAATTGTTTTCTGTTCATTGATTTTATATCCTGCAACTTTGCTGAATTCATGAATAAGTTCTAGCAGTTTTTTGGTGGAATCTTTTGGGTTTTCCATATAGAGTATTATGTTATCTGCGAAGAGTGAAAGTTTGACCTCCTCCTGGCCAATTTGGATGCCTTTTATTTCTTTGTGTTGTCTGATTACAGAGGCTAAGACTTCCAATTCCATGTTGAATAATAGAGGCAAGAGTGGACATCCCTGTCTTGTTCTTGACCTTAGGGGGAAAACTGTTTTTCCCCATTGAGGATGATATTAGCGTTGGGTCACTCGTGTATGGCTTTTATGATCTTGAGGTATGCTCCTTCTGTCCCTACTTTCTTGAGGGTTTTTATCAAGAAAGGATGCTGTATTTTGTCAAGTGCTTTCTCTGCATCTGTTGAGAGGATCATATGGTTCTTGTCCTTTCTTTTATTGATGTGATGAATCATGTTAATTGTTCTGTGGATATTGAACCAGCCCTGCATCCCACTTGGTCATGGTGAATAATTTTTTCTAATGTATTTTTGGATCTGGTTGGCTAATATCTTGCTGAGGATTTTTGCATCCATGTTCATCAGGGAAATTGGTCTATAGTTCTCCTTTTTATTGGGGTCTCTGGTTTTGGAATCAGGGTAATGCTGGCTTCATAGAAAGAGTTTGGAAGTTTTCTTTCCATTTCTATTTTTTGGAACAGTTTCAAGAGAACAGGTGTTAACTCTTCCTTAAATGTTTGGTAGAATTCCCCTGGAAAGCCATCTGGTCCTGGACTCTTGTTTTTTGGCAGATTTTTGATTACTCATTCAATTTCCTTACTGGTTATGGGTCTGTTCAAATTTTCTATTTCTTCCTGTTTCAGTTTTGGTAGTGTATATGTTTCTAGAAATTTGTCCATTTCTTCCAGATTGACCATTTTATTGGCATATAATTGCTCATAATATTCTCTTATTATTATTTTTATTCCTGTTGTGTTGGTTGTGATTTGTCCTCTTTCATTCTTGATTTTACTTATTTGGGTCCTTTCCTTTTTCTTATTGATCAAACTGGCTAGTGGTTTATCAATTTTGTTAATTCTTTCAAAGAACCAGCTTCTGGTTTCATTGATCTGTTCTACTGTTTTTTTTTTTTTTTGGTTTCGATAGCATTAATTTCTACTCTAATCTTTATTATTTCCTGTCTTCTGCTGGTTTTGGGTTTCATTTGCTGTTCTTTTTCCAGCTCCTTAAGGCATAAGGTTAGGTTGTGTATCTGAGATCTTTCTTCCTTCTTTTGGAAGGCCTGGATTGCTATATACTGTCCTCTTATGACCGCCTTTGCTGCGTCCCAGAGGTTTGGGGTTGTGGTGCTATCATTTTCATTGACTTCCATATACTTTTTAATTTCCTCTTTAACTGCTTGGTTAGCCCATTCATTCTTCAGTAGGATGTTCTTCAGTCTCCAAGTATTTGTTACCTTTCCAAATTTTTTCTTGTGATTGATTTCAAGTTTCATAGCATTGTGGTCTGAGAATATGCACGGTATGATCCCGATCTTTTTGTACTTACTTAAGGCTGATTTGTGTCCCAGTATGCGGTCTATTCTGGAGAACACTCCATGTGCACTGGAGAAGAATGTATATTCTGCTGCTTTAGGATGAAAAGTTCTGAATATATCTGTTAAGTCCATCTGGTCCAGGGTGTCAGTCTAAGCCATTGTTTCCTTGTTGATTTTTTGATTAGATGATCTTTCCATTGCTCTAAGTGGGGTGTTGAAGTCTCCTACTATTATGGTATTACTATCGATGAGTTTCTTTATGTTTGTGATTAATTGATTTTTATATTTGGGTGCTTGCACATTTGGCACATAAATGTTTACAATTGTTAGGTGTTCTTGGTCTATAGACCCCTTGATTATGATATAATTCCCTTCTGCATCTCTTGATACAGTCTTCATTTTAAAGTCTATATTGTCTGATATAAGTATGGCTACTCTGGCTTTCTTTTGTTGACCATTAGCAAGATAGATGGTTCTCCATCCCCTTATTTTCAATCTGTAGGTGTCTTTAGGTCTAAAGTGGGTCTCTTGTAAACAGCATATAGATGGGTCTTGTTTTCTTATCCATTCTGTTACCCTATGTCTTTTGATTGGAACATTGAGTCCATTGACATTTAGAGTAAGAACTGAAAGATATGATTTTATTGCCATTATGATGATTGTAGAGTTGGAGTTTCTGGTGGTGTTCTCTGGGCCTTTCTAATCTTTTGTTGCTTTTGGTATGTATGTATGTATGTATGTATGTATGTATGTATGTATGCATTTATTTATTTATTTATATGTATATATTTTCATCTTTTCTCCCCTAGAGTGTCCCCCTTAAAATTTCTTGCAGGGCTGGTTTGGTGGTCACAAACTCCTTTAATTTTTGTTTGTCTGGGAAACTTTTTATCTCTCCTTCTATTTTGAATGACAGCCTTGCTGGATAAAGAATTCTTGGCTGCATATTTTTCTGATTCAGCACACTGAATATATACCGCCACTCCTTTCTGGCCTGCCAAATTTCTGTGGATAGTTTTGCTGCAAACCTGATGTGTCTTCCCTTGTAGGTTAGGGATTTTTTTTTCCCTTACTGCTTTCATGATTCTCTCCTTGCCTGAGTATTTTGTGAATTTGACTGTGCTATGCCTTGTTGATGGTCGGTTTTTGTTGAATCTAATGGGAGTCCTCTGTGCTTCCTGGATTTTGATATCTGTGTCTTTCCCCAGGTTAGGAAAGTTTTCTGCTATGGTTTGCTCACATAACCCTTCTACCCCTATTTCTCTCTTTTCCTCCTCTGGGACCCCTATGATTCTGATGTTGTTCCTTTTTCATGAGTGATGGATTTCTCTAATTCTTAAATTGTGCTCTTTTGCCTTAATCTCCCTCTTTTTCTCTGCTTCGTTATTCTCTATAAGTTTGTCCTCTATATCACTGATTCTCTGTTCTGCCTTGTCCCTCCTTGCCGCCGCTGCATCCATCCGTGATTGCAGCTCAGTTATAGCATTTTCAATTTCATTCTGGCTATTTTTACTTCCTTTATCTCTGCAGAAAGGGATTCTAATCTATTTTTGACTCCAGCTAGTGTTCTTATTATTGTAATTCTAAATTCTGGTTCAGACATCTTGCTTGTGTCTGTGTTGGTTAAATCCCTGGCTGTTGTTTTTTCGTGCTCTTTCTTTTGGGGTGAATTCCTTTGTTTTGTCATTTTGAAGGGAGAAAAGGAATTAATGAGGTAGAAAATTTGAAATTAAAAAAATATTAAAATTAAAAATTAAACACACACACACACACACACACACACACACACACACACAGAAATCAGATAAATGATGCTAGATCCTAGGTGTGTTTTGGTCCGGGTGTAGAAAGTGGTTTGACAGATTAGAGAAACAAACAAAAAAAAAGGGGGGGGGGAGACAAAAAAAAGGAAATTGTTTGAGAATTTGAAAAATGAATACACTAAAGTAGACTAAAATACACAAAAGTAGGGAATATAGTAGAAAAAATTATAGAAAAATATTTTTAATAAAAATTAAAAAGAAATATGAATTTTTTCATTTTCTGTATTTAAGAAAAAGAAAAGAAACAAAAAAGAGAAAAAAGATAAAAAGAGAAAAAGAAAAGACAAAAAAAGAAATCGCTTGAAAATTTGAAAAAGTGAATACACTGTAGTAGACTGAAATAAAATGATGGGAGTAAGATAGAATTTGAAAAAATTTACATAAAAGCAAAATAATAATAATTAAATAAAAATATTTTAAAAAGAAATTGAAAGTAAAAATGAAGATTTTCTCTTTCTGCATTCAAGAAAAAGAAATGAAAAAGAGAAAAAAGAGAAAGAAAGAAAAAAAAGGAAATTTGTTTGAAAATTTGAAAAGTTGAGTACACTGAAGTAGACTAAAATAAAATGATGGAAGTAAAGTAGCATTTGAAAAAATTTACACAGAAGTAAAAAATATAGTAATAAAAATTAAAGACATATTTTTATTTATTTATTTATTTTAATTTTTTTTTTTAACGTTTATTTATTTTTGAGACAGAGAGACAGAGCATGAACGGGGGAGGGTCAGAGAGAGGGAGACACAGAATCTGAAACAGGCTCCAGGCTCCGAGCTGTCAGCACAGAGCCCAACGCGGGGCTCGAACTCACGGACCGCGAGATCATGACCTGAGCCGAAGTCGGCCGCCCAACCAGCTGAGCCACCCTGGCGCCCCAAAGACATATTTTTAATAAAAATTGAAAATAAAAATGAGTTTTCTCTCTTTCTGTATTCAAGAAAAAGAATTGTAAAAGAGAAAAAGGAAAAAGAAAAAAAAATTGAATAGATTAACCTAACAGAAGAAGTAGGACTGAAATTGCTTTGTTTTCCCCTAGAAGTCAGTCCATGTAGCTCTTTATAGTCCATAAATTAAACTGGTGGTGAGGTTTGTGTTCTTGAAGAGCGAAGTTGGCCCAGTTGGGCAGGGCTTGGTGTAACAGCTCCGCTCTCCCCTAGATGGCGCTGCTAGCCTACTGGGGTGGATTGTTGCGGTGCTCATCGGTGCGCATGCGCAGGAGTGGTGAAAAATGGTGCGACCCAGCCACCCAGTCTGTTCTCCCGGCTCAGCAATCGCACACCGGTCCTCCATCTTCAGCTCTCGTCCACTCCCCGCTTTTCCACTCTCTGTGACCAGGCCCCAGGCAGTACCTCTCTCCCAAGTTTTGTCTCAGATGCAGCTGTTTTCTCCGGCCCCTTACTTCTGAAGGACTGCGGCTTTGACCTGCTCCGCCCCTCTGTGGGAGGGTCTCACTGAGCAATGGCGGAGTGAGCAATGGCCAAATGTCAGCTGCACCCAGGAACGCTTGCTGGACCCTGCCGTTGCCGGTGCCCTGAGACCACGGCCAGGTGCCAGCCCGCTCCCCCCAAAAATCGCGAGACAGTGTAGCCTCAGCATTTCAGGGACCATGGAAAATTGCAACACACGTCTGGCACCAGGCTTCACCCTCAACAACCTTGTCCCAGCACCAGCGAATGTGGCTGCCCTCCGGGGTCTGCTGGGACCAGGTGGCTTCAACAGTCTCTACCAAATGTCCTTCCAGCAGTGGAACCGCTTTTCCCTGTGTGGCCCGAGAACCTCCTGGACCCCATTCTGTTCCTGGGGATTCACCTTTCCCACCAGAGCACCGCCAGGTATCGAGCTGCGGACTTGCAGCCTTTGTGTTCCCCTTGTTTACAATCTTAATGGAATTTAAACCCTCTCCTTTCTCCTTTCTCCCTTTTTAGTTTAGTCCCTACGGCTGTTTCCAATTTTCCACTTTCTCTCCAGCTGCTTTTGGGGAAGGGTGCTTTTCCCGTATGTTCTCCCTCTCCCCAGTCTCCACCTGCAAAAGGGGTTCCCTAACTTTCAGGGCTTCTTGCTCCCCACGTTCAGCTCTTTGTGTTGTGTACCTGCTGAATTCTGTGGTTCAGGTTGTGCAGACTGTTGTATTAATCTTCCAATCGGTTTTCTAGATGTGTAGGATGGTTTAGTGTTGGTCTGGCTAGATTTCCTGGATGCGAGACACACGAAAAGCTTCCATACTGTTCCGCCATCTTGGCTCCTCCCCCCGCAAGTAGTTATTATTAATGTGATGGTTTTGAGGATTAACTAAGATAGTATATGTGAAAGCACCGGCACAGGGCATGTCACATAGTAGGTTCAGAATATTATTTTCTTCATCTTTTCATTTCTCTTCAAGATGGGCCCTGAATTGAGCTGCTGAAGGATGATTGGTCTCTCTCCTCCCTTTACATGAAGACTGAGTCCTTTGTAGATGCCAACCCAGTGTTCCCTCTCAGCAGTCCCCTTTTATATGTGGTGAAAGCCCAGTACTGCTGCTGGTGACATCTCGATTCAGCAGCTGAGCTGATAATACAAAACAGAGGGTCTGATTCCCACTTTCTCAGAAAAGAAAAAAACCAAAAAAGTCATGTCATCCACTTTATTCAGACAATCGGAAGTCAGCCTAAGCTCTCAAAATTTCCATTAACCGGATGGTTTTCAAAGGGATTCGTAGCAGTTAGGAACCAAGGTGGTCAGCAAGGATGATGGATGTGGAGCAAATACAATGATCCTCTCAGTGCCCCCGTAAGAATCTCCATGTGGTAAAAAAAGAATGAGGGTCACTGGACTCCAGAAACCAATCCCATTGGCTTTTGGCTCTGGAAAAGCCCACGGAGCTGTGCCAAGACTTTTCTTTGAAATTTCAGAGATGTCTGGCTTATCTTTATTTGTCCATCCTTGAGGAGTGGTGGAGAGATGAAGGGCATTTCTGTGTTGATGTGATAGATGGTGAAATTGAAGTGTAGGGTAATTTCCATGGTCTGAGGCCCTGAGGTCTTTCAAAGAAAACATTAATGATGATCTTCTCATGATTCTAGGCCCTCTGATCCCACTTCTGGCAGAATCGGGATGCCACTGAGAACTTTTGGCTCTCTTTATGTCTCTATCGACTTTTGCCAACACCAGCTCCAGGTTATTCTACTGAAAACAATTTAGTCAAAAATAAGCTGATCAATGTAACTATTTGGCAAATAAAAACATAAAATGAATGTTCTCCAGACACTATTCCTTGATAATTTTGGTCCATGATTGTGACTGCTTTGCATCCTTTATTTATCTTTAAAGATTTCTGTCCATTCTAAAATTTAACTTTCAGTATTTCCCTATATGTTTATTATTATATTTCAAATTCATTTCCAGCCCATTATTCCTATTCTTTGGTATTTGTTGAAGTGGAAATTTGGGATAATAGGATTTAGTTGAAACATCCAAAATATCCAATAATTCTTAGTCTGATAAAATAAACATACAGGTTCAACATTATATGTGATATAATCTTATATTCATAAGATAACAATAATATATAGATAATATTTGAACAACTTTACATCAAAGTCTGAGTAATGTTTGCCTGGGTGGAATTATTCTGCTTATTTGTATTCTGTTAATCCATTCGATAAAATTTTTATTAAACTCTTCTAAATGTCTTCTAAACTCTCTATGTTGGGGCTAAAGTGATAAAGAAGAAAAACAAGAAAGTTTTGCCTTCAAGAAGGTACAAAAGAGTAAGAGAGAAAGAGTAGACAGAAGAATCAAGTCAAATATATCATAGGGTTGATAGTGAAAAGTACTATGGAAAAAGAATGAAGCCAGGAAGGGGGATGGAGTGTTGGGGAGGTTTCCAATTGTAAATAAGGTCATCAAGGGAAGTTTCACTTGTCAAAGTAGCTTTTGAGTAACGATCTCAAGGAGATGAGGGTGTGAACCAGATATCTATCTGGGGCAAACACATGATAGTAGAAGGAACAGTAAACTCGAATAAAAGATAAAGAGAATAGTCATGAATGAATCCAATTTTTTGGCCTGGGCAACTAGAATATAACTGCATTAATGAGATGGGGAGGTCTGCAGGAAGATGAAATTTGGGAGGCAAGACCTGGAGCACAGTTTTGGACATTTTAAGTTTGATATCCTTGTTAGTTTAATGAGAATGCATTGTTTTTGAAATTTTGAAAACCAATAAACGATATTTTAAAAGACATTCTATTGTGGGACTAGGTAGTTCCAATGAATCTTCTATTGTTGGCCTAAATTTCTCAGTTGACTAAATTTCTGTGGCCAAATTGTTTTCAGTCAACCACATGGCACCCTTGCTCTTAAGACCACCCTGCTTAAAAGAAATTTGAAAGCAGACTCAATGGTGCTTTGCTGTCTTGACTGTCAGTGCCATTGGCTCAACTGACTTCCTAGATGCTTTTTTAAAACACCCTAATCCCTCAAACTCTGCCTGACTTCTTGGACCTTTGACTCTTCTGTCAGTTTCTCTGTTTTCAGATATTTACCTTAAGTCTTAAGGCTCCGGAGCACCCAGACCCTTAGTTCTTCCTTTCCCCTGATGGTCCTTGCCTGATCACATCCATCTTGTAATTGCAGCGCTCTTATAAATCAGTATACACTACATTTCTTGAGCACCTATCTTGTGCATTTTTGGGCAGGTGAAGAAGTTGAGATGTGGCACTGACAGTCTAGGAATTTCCAATGTTGTGGAGTATATAAGTATATATAATGAGGTGGTAATGACAAGCATTTAATAGAAGGGAATCTAGGGTGCTGACTTTTGTAATAATGATCTACTTGATCCCACCACCTGTACTCCAACATTTTATAGATTTTTCTCAGAGGCTTTTATGTACTTTTCACTATTTATCCTTTATCCCCCCTGCCCTACCCCCTGCCCCACGATTAAAAAGTAACAGATAGGGGCACCTGGGTGGCGCAGTCGGTTAAGCGTCCGACTTCAGCCAGGTCACGATCTCGCGGTCCGTGAGTTCGAGCCCCGCGTCGGGCTCTGGGTTGATGGCTCAGAGCCTGGAGCCTGTTTCCGATTCTGTGTCTCCCTCTCTCTCTGCCCCTCCCCTGTTCATGCTCTGTCTCTCTCTGTCCCAAAAATAAATAAACATTGAAAAAAAAATTAAAAAAAAAAGTAACAGATATTCATTGTAGAAAACATGAGAAAAACAAAAATATTAAGGAAAAAAACTAATCTTATCTAGAGACAGAATGTTATTGATTAATGTTTGAGTATATTTCTTCTCATTCTTTAGAAAAAGTTTTATTGTTGGCATTTTCCCACATCATTAATATCCTTTGGAAGAATGTTTTTTTTAATAGCTGAATGAAATTGATGCTTCACTATTCATTTCCTGGCTTCCTAATGTTGAGTCTTTTCATGTTTTCATAGCTAAGTTCCCTCTTGCTTGGGTTACATAGGCCTAGTGTTGAGGATGTCCAGGGATACCTGGGGGAGAGTAGTCTCATGAAATGGGAGTGTGCCCATATGAGTGCACTTGGTGAGAGGGGCGTAGCCACTTGGGGCATGAATAGCAGCACTGAATTAATCCATGCCTGTCTCCAAGCTCGTGCGTGCATGAGTATAGTAGATACCACAGACGAAATGTCAGAGAGGGACTGTTCTATCTTTGAAAATCTGCTTATCATTGGTAGACCAAGGAACTTTGAAATCATATGATTTTAATGTAGTGCATATTTTTATGATAAACATCAGTAGTTATATTTGTGAAGGAAGCTTCATAAAATAGGAATGACACAGGACTCTTCTTTTAAAAAGTGAAGAATGATCAAAACAAGATCAAAGAAAGCAGCATGATGGCTCTTCTTAAAATGTAGATGAGTCTCCCCATTTCAGTGAGATTCCTCCAGGGGAGTGAGTTTAGGGGCAGAGACAAGAAATAGGAAAAAAAATTGGAAAGACAATATTATATTCTTTTAGAATTTGAAAACCAATAATGCTTTTCAAGGCTGGTATGTGAAATTTGCCCTTCTCTTTTGGCTATTCCAGCCACAGATGAGTGTTTCCTTGCCAATTAGAACATTCTTGAGGTGTTTTCTTTTTCTTCACGTGATGTTGTTTGAGATCCCATGCTTGCCATTATTTATAAATTAATTTCTGGCATTGTAGTAAATTCTAGGAAAACCAGTATAACCACAAGTGTGCAGTTAAATACTTCTGTGTTTCTTTTTTTTCTACTTGTTTTTTTGTTTTGGGGTTTGAATCTTTTTTCCTATGGGAAAGACAAGAAAGGAAAAAAAAAAACTCCACTAGTGGATAGGTGATTTATAGAGTACATTTCTAACCTCCATTATTCATTTATTAGTCTTTTCATTGCTGTGAGTGTGTTCTCCCATTTGCTTAAGGCTATTTGGCCACCTTTTTTTGATAGGAGTGGTAAAGAAATTTATCATAAGGCTCTAGATTGATGGAAAGGAAATGAATTTCTTTTGACAAGAAATGCCAAAGATGATTATCAATAAATACTTCTTTGAATGTATCCAAGCCATAAAGCCAAGTAGAAA
The DNA here is from genome assembly GCF_014898765.1 of Herpailurus yagouaroundi. Classification (NCBI taxonomy): domain Eukaryota; kingdom Metazoa; phylum Chordata; class Mammalia; order Carnivora; family Felidae; genus Herpailurus; species Herpailurus yagouaroundi. The sequence continues at coordinate 49,388,382 of NW_024412377.1, forward strand.
ACTGGTAACACCAGTAAAGTGGTCATGTATAAATGGTCACATATAAATGGTGTATTGGGCTGACATGAAATTGTCAGAGAGACTCAACTCTTTTTAAAGTGTGTTTTCAGCTGTTTCTGAGAAAGACTTTCTCAGGAATTTTGGAGAAGTAGTTCTGAGTGCTATAGAACAGCATCTCCCAAAGTGAGTTCTGCAGAGTGTTAAAGAGTGGAGTGGTTATCTGTTCACATTTCTTTCTGCTGGTAGCAATACCCTGATTTGCCTTCGAGGAACTACTTCTCCCTGCTGTTGGTACAAGTGGTTCGGATGTGGCTGAGTCCAGAGGTGGATTGATGGCCCAGGACTGTTCAGTCAGCATAGGCTATCACAGCTGTCTTGGGAATTGGTGCAGGTATGACCATGTGACTAAAGACAATCTAGTGAGATTCATCCTGGGCCCTTTTTAGGACTACTGGGAAGGAGAAGCCCCTTTTTCATTGAGGTTGCTGAAAAGAGAGAATGTAAGCTTAGTGCTAATGGTCACCTTTCCACCTTGTGGAGAGAGCGTGTTGGAATGAAGCCAACACAAAGGACTGTAGAGCCCAGAAATGGAGACAGAGCAAGTCAACATGACATTGTCCAAGAGCCTGAGTCCTCTAGGCCTAAAGCCAGCCTATTCTTGGATTTAAATAAATTTTTCTGTTTTAGCCAGTTTGTACTGGGCTTCTCTCACTTGCCACCAAGAGGTTTATCTAATTGAAAAAGTGTTCTGTGAAGATTGATCTGTCATCAAACATGTGTGGGAAACCATGGGAATATTAGTTTGAGTTATCTCAGAAGTAGACCCTACAGTTAAATTTGTGTGCAAGTAGTTTATTTGGGAAGTGGGAAGTGGGGAAGTAAGATAGTGAAGAAGAGAAGGCATCTAATAACTGGCACCTCATCAAGCCAGCAACCACTGTGGGCAACAAGAAGTTAATCCTATGGGGGAAGCTAAGGGAGGTAGTATAAAGCACATACTTCAGAGTTATCCCAACCAAACAGCAGAGGGCTGGGATAATTATAGGCAGTTATTGGTTGAGGGGCTGCTCTTGGGGTATGAGTTCCTGGTACTTCAGGCCAGCTCTGCAAGCAGGCAGAACAGTCTTTTGAGGCTTGGGGTGGGAATTGGGAGTGGAGAGAGAGAGAGAGAGAGGAGGGGAGGGAGAGAGAGACCTTAGACAAAGAGGTGCAAATAGGGACAGTGGAAGGCAGTAGGAATCAAGGGATATAAGCTAAACAAAGCAAAAGTTCCTTTAAGACTTCTAAGTGCCACACACACACAAAAAAAAGACTTCTAAGTGCCTTTAACATACTAATATAGATACTGAATATCCCTGGGGTTATGGTATTCTGTGTTTTCCAAATTTATTTTATCATAGAATTTTTTCTTTATGGATTGTTTTTGGAACTTGCAGTCTATAGCACATGCTTTGGGAAATGCTGTCTCAGAACACCTAGATTAAAGGCTTAATGTAGCTATAAAAACTTGCAGGACTCAATAGCATCCACCTCAAAAATTTGAAGGAATCTATGGGTAAAATTGTGAAACCTTTGGTTATGTGATGGACTGAATGTTTATATTACCTCAAAATTTATATGTTGAAATCCTAACCCTCAATGTGATTGCCTTAGAAGGTGGGGCCTTTGGAAGGTGACCAGGTCACGAAAGTGGAATCTTCATGAATGTAATTGGTGCCCCTATAAGAAGAGGCATGAAAGAGCTTGCTTCTTCCTTTCTTAGCTCTCTACATTGAGAAGACATAATGAAAAGATAGCCATTGAGCTGAGAAGCAGCCTCTCACATATTCCGGATCTGCTGGCGCTTTGATCTTGGACTTCTCAGCTTCCAGAACTATGAGAAATAAATCTCTGCTGTTTATAGGACACCCAATCTATGGTATTTTTGCTATAGCAGCCCAAACCAAGATAGCCGATAAGTGTAATTGTTCAATTTTTTTAATTTAGTAAATTACTGCTGTAGATGATTCTATAGTCTCATCACCATTTGAATGGTGAGACAACACATGTCCAGAAAGTTTCAGTCATCTTATTTAACGCTGCTAACTGTCTGTGCAGTTAGAACGAGAGTCTATACTCGGGGGTTTTTTTTTTCTTCCTTCTTTCCATGGATCAAGCATTTCAAGGCTATGTTGGAAATGCATTTTGTCCTATAATTGTCCAAACATGCTGCCAATCTCCTCCAACACTTATCTTTGTCTAAGTATTTGCTTTAGCAGGTAGCAGATTCTGGAGTTGTTTTTCAGGTCAATTTTGCAAATACAGGTCTTGGATACTGTGTACTATTCCCTAGGGCTGACTGGCAGGCAGCCTTCATTGTCTTTAGACTTAGGATTTGTTCTGGCTTTGTGAAGAAGTCTATGTTTCCACCCACTTGCTTTCCTAGATCATAGTCATAAATGCACCCAAGCTCATGGATACCAATGAATCAGAGAGTCTAGTTAGGTCAAGAACTGCACTCATGGACCAGCTTATGGATAATTCTTCATGCTACTGAGCATAATTGGAAACAGTAGTTTTAATGTGTGGCCACATCTATTAGGTGGTTATAGGCATTCTTATGGTCTTGGCAAATACGCATGTAGCAGGCATATATCTACACAAAAGCTTAGCAGGCTGACTTCTTATTGCCCAGGATGTTTTGCCTAAGTAAGTGGGGTTTTGTGTCCAGGAACATAGCCTTGGTTCTCAGACTGAGGGAGATAATGTGGAAGTGTTTCTGTAGAGATAAAAAACAGTGAGTTATTATTTATTCTTATCCTCCATTCCTAGCATGATAAATGACAACGAACAAGGTTTTCTGCTGGCTGTTCCTGACCATCAACCTTTTTATGCTGTCAACTACTTTATACGTCCCTATATATTGATGCTCACAAATTTGGTGTGTAAATCACTGGAGGTCTGTATAGTAAAGGCAGTAGTAAAAGATCTTCCAATAATCAGTAATATCATTGCCAAGCATAGCCTCTCTTACCCATTTCTGCTCATCCTTTAAGACAAAGGAAAAGATACGTACAGTTCATTAGGTATCTGAGTTGTGAAAATACTTCAATTTTTCTCTAAACAGTAATAGAGATTTAAAGGCTTGTTTTCATTAAAATTGCTGAGTGGGAATGCTACAATGTATCTCTACAATGATTGGTTTACATACACTGTATATAAATACCAAATATTTAACCAGCCATCTCTATCTGTGCAACTGTGGGGAAACTGTCTTAAATATGCCTCTTACTGTGTAGCTCTCGATACATAATATTTGACATGGTTCAAATGATGTACACTGAAATATAGCATCACAGAATGAAATCTCAATACAATGTGATATACTCATGAATAGTTTTATCAAACAATATTAGTGTTTTAGTGGAAAGGCTATTATCATTAAAAATATTTTGCAAGTTTTAGTTATCATTCATCTGGACCCAGAATGGTGCTAATCTTTTGGTGGATGCAAAATTCAAAGGGAGATGTGGTGTCTACTTTCTAGAAGTCAAATGGCTAGACATGTATTTGTAATACATAGAAGATAGTAAATCCCAGATATCATCAGGCACTACATTGTGATATAGACTGTGAGGGAAAGACACATTCACAAGAAGGAAGAATCATTGTGAGTTGAGGAGGTTGGGAGGGACTTCCCAGAGGAGGGGGACTTTGTTCAGTATTTCATACCTCTGGGCCTTGAAATGTATTCCTGCGTTTACTCTTGACTCAATGCTTATGGATCTTCAGTCCAGTTGATATGTCCTCGTAGGTGGACATGATGGAGCCGATTCTCCTACAAACATTGTCTTCTCTCTACTAAAGGAAAGGTGTTTCAACACCACTGTTCAGGCAGTATTTTGCATCTGTGTTTTCTTTTCATATTACTTTTGGGTTGGCTCTACTAACGAGTATGAAGATATACTCCAAAGTTAATTTTTTGGTTCTCTTAACATGAAATGGCAGTCTGTGGGTCCTTTTACAATTGAGTTTTGTGATGTAGAGCAATGAGATTGGGAGTCAGATGATCCAGATTTGCATCCTGGCCCCAACATTTCCTGAGAGATGTTACTCAAGTAAACTAACTTCTCTTAGCATCAATTTTCTTGTCTCTAAAGGGGAAATATATGACATACTCTGTCCACCTCCTGTGTTGTTATAAGCATCACATGAGATAAGTCAAGTAAGAGTATTTTTATAACCTGCAGTATCTGATACAAGTATGAGGTATTAAGTGATGTTAGATAAATGCATCATTTTCCTCACCTGTTAAATAAAGACAGGGATTGTATGCACCTCATCGGATTATTCTGAGGAGTAAATGGAATAAAACATGCAAAGCCTTCTAGAACAGTTTGTGGCAAATAGTAAGTACTCAACAAATCTAGAGATTACAAGGGTAAAGAATTTATGAGATAAAAAAGACTCCTGTTAAAGCACACGCGCGCGCGCGCACACACACACACACACACACACACACAAGTTTTTGCCTGTAACATTTTCACTAGTCAACATTTGCTTTTACCTTCAATGTTAAAAATGTCAGCTTCAAGTGAGGTTGATCATTCACCAAATAAAAGTTTCCCTTTTCAATCAGCGTTGCTCAGATTGAGAGAGCAAACTGGTCATGCGGTTCTGCCCAGATGGGATCAGTTTGGAATGGCAATCAATTATATTAGAGATTCTCAAAGTGTGGTCCAAGGGCTGTTCTCCTCTATTATTCATGCTGTAATGTGACAGCATCCATTCTTTAGTTTCTGGCATAAATTAATAATTTGATACTGAATTAATAATTATCCTATTGAATACAAACCAGACATCACCTCATTGGTGTCTAATTGAAAGCAGTGAATTTCCTGCCAGGTACTTTGGGAAGGTTTTCTGAGGATGACGTGGATGAACTTGGACTATGAATGGGTGAATGCCTTGATGAAGTGATCCCTAGATCAAAGAGTCTTTACGATCCTTGGATTAGGACTTCTCTGACTGTAGTTTTCTGTGGAGTGGACAACCAGAAGGAAATGCTGTGGGTCCACATTAAAGAAAGCTATTTTAACTCAGTATGGAGTTTATCCCTTATATATTCATGGGTGTATTTTTTGGAAAATGGAACAGAAAATTCCTAAAAGGGAAAAATCGCTTTTTCTGGAAAGGCGAAAGATCCGGGAAGATGTATAATTTTTCTTAAACTGAAGATAATTTTCCAGAAGAATCCGTCATGTTTGAGAGTATCCAACTCTTCAGTCTTTATCTCCCCAAGGGTCATGCTTTTAGTCTGTTAAAGAAAAATATTCAGGCAGACTTTATTCAGGACCACTGCAATAAGTATAGGAATGACTGCAATGGGATTTTACAGTGGAGGAGAGAGACTGGGTTCAGCCCTGAATATAGCATGGACCAGTGGGAATTTAATGCCAAGGAGCAGGGTGGAGATCAGTGAATGGAAAATTACTAGAGAAAACATCAGGTGTAATGAGGGGTCCTGGCTAACCCAACCTAACAGGATTGTTGCTGAAGATAGGCCAAGGTGATCAGACATCACCTGGGTGATGGTGAAGGCTGAGGAACCTGATCAGATATCCAGGGTGGAGAATTCTGGTTAAACTGATTTGGCAGGGTTTCTGCTAAAACTAGATTTTACAAGAAAGTGCACAGCTGGGCCTAGGAGAATGTTCAGGAGACTGACTAAAGTTTTGTCAAGCAAAGGATCTTTATCAAGTGTGACAGACTGAAACCCACCAAGGAAGCTCTTAGAAAAGTCTTGAGTCTGGTCAGATACAGTCTGCGGTAGCCAGGGGTCAGTCATGGGCCTATATGAGTGAGTGTACAGCATTCAGCCTTCTGGGTTTCGGATGTGGAAGATACTGCTCACTATATTCTTTTACTTTGTCACCATGCACGTAGCTAAATTACATTTCCTAGCCTCCTCTGCAGTTAGGTGGGCATACGACAGTTCTGGCCACCAGCAGGTGGGTTGGAGTGTTGTATGCCACTTCTAGGCCTGACTCCAGGACCTGGCTTAACACCATGTTCCTTCTTCCCAGTACCCCTGACTTAGAGGTAAAGCCCTCTAACTTTGTCAGCTGTGGATGGATTTTCACTGGGTATGCCAATTGATTTCCAGCAGCTGCACTCTGATTTTTTTTTTTTTTTTGAGAGCTTTGGTGCAGATAACTGTTATTTTTTCTAGCTCATGTACATATTCATTTTGTGTTTGTCATGGAAAACACCGGTGCAGATAACTGTTATTTTTTCTAGCTCATGTACGTATTCATTTTGTGTTTGTCACAGAAAAGACCCCACCTAATTTTTAGGATGCAAGGAGTCATTCAGTTGTATGGAACTCTCCTAAAAAGTTCTCTGGATTTCTAAACCCTGCATCCTCAGCATGTGTCATCATGCTGACTTCACTTTCTTCTCTGTGGGTCTTATATTTCTTGGGGGCAGGCTACAGGAGTGTATCAGATTGTGTGTTGTCATCTGTAAATAGAAAGAACCCAATGAAAAATGATGTAAATAATCTGGACATTTTTATCATGTCAAATAATAAGTTTGAAGATAGGGCAGTTGCATGGTTGGTTCATTTGGAGGATCAACCTAGTGAACTTCCTAGGTTATTTCCATCTTTCTCGCTCGGCCATCCTTACCCTATTTGGTTTAGTCCTTGAACTAACATATTTTCTTGATGGCAATAAAGCTACAGCAGCTCCAGGCATCACTTCCTCACCCCCTAAACTGAGAGTGGAAAAATGGGTTTCTATCTTTTTGCACATTTGATTTTAGGCACAAGAAAACCTTTCTCAGAAATCCCTCTCCCAATCTCTCCTTAAACTTACTGGTTTGAACTGGATCACAGGCCTACTCTTAAACCAATCACTGGGAGAGAATGGAATTACTGTGGTTAGCTTAGATAAATTAAGATTTACTCTTGGGAATTGGGAGGGGTCCTGCCTTCTTTGAAGCATACAATTGTGCCCCCCAAGGAAGAAGGGGAAAAAGGATTTTCATAATAAGTAAAAGAGACAAGATTCCAGGCTCCTTATGAAAGCTTTAACTTCAAGATTTTTTTTGAGCTAACTTTATTAAACATTCAAAAAGGAAACAAATTCTAAAATAAAAAGTTAATGAGTCTTGCTCTTTTCCCATGCCAATGCCACTCGTCAGATGAGCCAGTCATAAAATCTTACTCTTTTTCCTTCTAGACTCTATGGTGTCAGGTTTAATGAAAATACACGATCAGGACAAATGTAGGGGAAGAAGTGGCATTTTTGTAATTAAAGCTATAGTCTGGGCCCTTCTGAGTGATGTTGCTCTGGATTCCCTAATCCCACATTGTGCAAAACACCCAGGGTGAGCCTAGACCTTGATGATGCCCAGAACTGGACCAGAGGGTGTCTCTCTTGGACATGGCGTGGTGGCTATTCAGAGTACCAGACAATGATGAATTTTTCCAGGACATTGCACCCACTTTTTATAAAACATATTAGTGTTGTTATAAATCAATGAACATGGTTCATAATAGCAATAATGCCCTTGAAATCTGTTAATCCTGTCATCAAAGAATGGTATGCCAGAGCATTTGCTGCCCTTGGCTTCACCTTGGGCTATTAACTAACAAATCAGTTATTAGCTGGTGGTAATGACCAATTTTCAAGAGATGATTGCTTAAATATTGCCCACCTTGAAAAGAGAATTATTACTCAACCGAGAACTGAACCCTTATTTTCGACTCAGTAGAGCTAATGATCTTATCTTACTCCACAGTGCTTCCCTCCCCTGATGCACCCCCACTCGACCCCCTTGCTTCATCTGCTCTCCTTCTATCTATGAGGTGTGCAGAGATCACATGGTTACATAACTGCTTTCCTCTCGGCCTCAGTGACTTGAGTCCAGGAAAAGTTCCATATTTAATATTTATTCACTAAGCAGTGGTGGATGAAGACAGATGGTAATGAAATCAGTCTTGCTGAAAGTGACCACAATGATAATAGATTCTTTATGATGTCCAGGAATTCTGGACTCTTAGTCTCTGCTTAAATGCATGTTGGCGCCAACTCTGTCGTCTTAAGCTTTAGTATTCTTGTCATCCTCCTGACCTCTCCTTAGACCAGAAAGGGCAGACTGTGCTAAAGGCATCAATCTGTCTTTCTCCTCATATAAATGCTTTAAACACCTATGGCCACAAATGACTCACCAGCAAAGATTTTTTTTCTGAACAGGAAAAGTGAGAAGATAAAATAAAAGAGCCCCTTCAGAGCTGGCAGAACAGCTGGTACCCGTGTCCAGGCTGGCTTTGCTTTTGCTGCCCTGGTTCATCCTGCAACTGGTTCATCTGAACACCCAGCTGATGACCGAAGCTGAGCTTGTTGGGGATTTCAGAATTCCTCCAAACTGGGAGAGAGGGTGGGGCCAGGGGGAGGAAGGAAGAAAAACAGATATGGAAAACTGAAGCAGAAGCAGACTTGGCAAAGAATCCGTGCTCCTGTCAAATGAGTAAACTCAGACTGCTGATTGCAGTGGAGATAGCAATATCCTGTGCTAGCCAAGCTTTTTAAAGCAATCTGGCAGCTCTTTTTAGTAATAAGAGGTAAATCACTCTGATGATCCCTTGCTATTCAAAGCATTAATCATGTTGAATTCCTTTGTTATTCTGGGGTCTGGATCAAGTGTAATTCTATAGGAATTCCATTGTAATCTAGTATTAATTAATCTCTGTTTTATAGTGCCAGAAACCTTTCTCTGCATTTGTTTGCTTGTACATCAGTTATTAGCTTTGTCATAGTACCTAACTGGCTGGGGAACTCCGATCTCTCTCTCTCTCTCTCTCTCTCTCTCTCTCTCTCATTCTCTCTCATTTTCTTTTTCATCTCCATCTTGGAAATTGTCTTTTTCCTTAGGTAGGAATTCTGGGCAGCTTGTATATTTTGCTACACGAAAGGGTTTTGAGAGGTGGGAGGTGAGGATGATGAGAGGGCTGGTTGCAGTCTCTTTGAGGAGCCAGAGAAACTGGGGTTCAAACTCCAGCTCTGGCACTTACTCACTGTGTCATTTTTGAGCAGGTTAGGTTACTTCAGTGTCCTTTGCTTTAAAACAGACTTTAAAATGGTTCTTATTTTCTCACATTGTTGTGAAAATTAAATAACAATTTTTCTGTCTCCAGTGATGACTAAGCCTGCCCAGGGAGCGGATAAATTTCCTGCCCCATGACGGTATCATCCTCAGTCAGCGATGCTGTGAGTCTTTCTTCCAAGATGTAGGATGCAGGGTAGATCATTGCTAGTGTCACTTCCAACTTGAAGATTTGGAGTGTTTGCATAGATACCCTGTGTTACCGGCTCCAGGAAACACCTGCCTGGGTTTCGGCTCTTTCCAGAATATGCCTAAACAACAATGGAGGGTCAGAGGCTGAGATTCTTGGCTTTTCAGTGGTAAATAATGAATGTTGCACCAGCTGCTGGCAGACTCTGAAACCTTCTGTTTTGAGATGCAGGAGAGGGAAAAAAAAACACCCAATATGCATTTATCTGGTCCATCATCTTTAAATAGCTCTCTTCAGATTTCAAAAAAGGTAACACTATCCTCTTTTCTGGCTGGCTCTCTGTATCCTACCACAAAACAGGACTACTGGCCCTAGATTTTGACCTGGTATAAAAAGCAGTATATTTTTATGACCTGGTAACAGTCACATTTCTACACCATAAAATATTAAAGCAGGCATGACAGTGCCTTTAAGATCTTTGAGGCAGGTGCTATCAAAATGTGCCCCTTTATTATTTATTTATTTGACTCTTTCTGTATAGTGAAGCTTAAATGCTTTTCAGGCCAAATAATTAAATTCCATTATGGAAAGTGAGGATTGTTGGCAAAATGTGCTCACTCTGGCTATTAGACCCTTGAGTCCCCAGGGGAAGTTCATGGAGGGGAATAAAAAAAATCTGGCTTATGTTTATATGTAAGATATGAGTATGACATATATTGAGCCCATAGGAGTGATGCCACATAAGAAACTAAATGGGGAGGGGCTATTAGAGATCCTGTTCTAGCCAGGATCCTCTTAGAGCAGGGAATTGCAAACTCTGGCCCTTGGGCCAAATACTGCATGTTTTCATATATCTTATGAGCTGAGAATGGTTTTTACATTTTTAGATGGTTGAAAACAAATCAAAAGAAGAATATTTTGTGGCATGGGAAAATAATACAAAATCAAAATTTCATTGTTTGTTAAAATTTTTATTGGGACATAGGCACACCCATTTGTTTAGTTATGATCTGTGACTGCTTTTGCACTGTACAAATTGAGTGGTTCTGACAGAGACCATGAGGTTGCAAAGCTGAAAATACTTACTTTCTGGCTGTTTATAGGAAAAATTGGCTGACCCCTGTCCTAGAGGAATTTGGACTTGGAGTCTGGAAAGGATAGCATTGGGACTAGAAGAGTTTAAGGTTTTTTATGCTATTGATGCATTTGGATGTTGACTCTTGATGTTGATGATCTTCATTATTTCCTGAAATGGACATACAGGCAGGTTAAGGGAAGAAGACAGAGATTAAAAAGGTAGTTTTGGGATCCCATAACTCTCTCTCCCCCAAAGGCACCTCCCAGGGCTGCACAGTAAGTGACATCCATTTCTTCTCTCTCATCGTCTCCACTTCTGCCACCCAAGAATAAGCCATAACTATCTCCCTTAGTCTTTGAGAAAAGCCTTTTAACTTGTCTATTTCTGTTCTTGTCCAATAACAGTTCTTCCTCCACTGATTTTTTTTTTTTTTAAACAAAAGCGATCATATAACTTCCCTCAGATTTTTTCATGGGTATATGTTCTCTACTTCATTCAAGTCTCTGCATCAATGATACCCCCTAGCAAAGGCTTTCCTTTATTTTATTACCCCATTTTATTACTATCCTAGCATTTGTCACTGTCTTACATTATCTCGGTTGGTTTACTGGATTATGCTTCATTTCTCCTAGTAGAATGGAAGCTTCATGAGTGTAGGCACCTTGACTCTCTTACTCATTGGGGTATTTCTGATACTCAGGTATTTCCCACATGAATATTCATAAAATTTTGTTGAGTGAATTCCGGCAGAAGCTCCAAACAGCATTGGCATCACATTCTGCCTGTCTGCTTCTCTGTTTGTATAGTGACTTTCTTAATTTCCTTCATTGTCTCTTGTCCATCAATGTCTCATAAGGCAGCATATTGACCAGTCAACTGCATTGAGGGCCAGCTTATGAGAGTTTAGTCCTGTATTTTGTGCCTTTGATCACTTGAAAAACCTGAAATTTTTTCTGGATGCTTTTCATCTTCAGGGCCATTATAAAGGTGGTCAGAATGTCCAAATATTAATATTAGCTTCATTATTTAAAAAAAATTTTTTTTTCAACGTTTATTTATTTTTGGGACAGAGAGAGACAGAGCATGAACGGGCGAGGGGCAGAGAGAGAGGGAGACACAGAATCGGAAACAGGCTCCAGGCTCTGAGCCATCAGCCCAGAGCCCGACGTGGGGCTCGAACTCACGGACCGTGAGATCGTGACTTGGTTGAAGTCGGATGCTTAACCGACTGCGCCACCCAGGCGCCCCATTAGCTTCATTATTAAGAGCTTGGGTCATGGAGTTAGACTGACAGGGTTTGCATCCTTGATTGCTGTGTGACCTTGGGCCAGTCATTCAACCTGTCTGTGCATCAGTTTCCCCATCTCTAAAGTGGGCTTAATTACAGAACCAGCATCACAGTTTGTTGTGAGTCTCAGATGAGACTGTAAATATTACACAGATGATAATATAGATTATATAAATATAACCCTGCCATATGGCAGACACTTGATGAATGTTGTCATTGTTTCTATGATTATTATTAGTTGAATATCTCCCACTTAATTAATCATTTATTTATTCAACAATTCTTCTTAAAGAATTAATTGTATGCTAGAGACTATGTTAGATTCTGAGGGTAAACTGGCAAAGCATACATATCCCTGCCCTCAAGGAGACAAAAAGAAAAATCACTTAAATTTTGGTTTTATATTTTGGGGCACCTGGGTGGCTCAGTTGGTTAAGTGTCCAACTTTGGCTCAGGTCATGTGGAGGATCTGAGACACATGTAATGCATACTTCTCCCCTTTGAGGCTCTGCTGTAACCTGAATGTAGGTGTCGTCCCAAATTCATATGTTGAAATCTAATCCATAGTGTGATGGTATTTGAAGATGGGGTTGTGGGAGATGATTAGGTCATGGACTTGGAAGCTCATGAATGTGTTCAGTGCCCATATTAGGAGACCCCAGAGAGGTCTCTCACCCCTTTGTCAAGTGAAAATACTGAGAGAAGATAGCTTTGGATCAGGAAGTGGGGTCTCATTAGACACCAGATCTGCTGGCACCTTGACCTTGGACATCTCAGCCTCCAGAAATGTGTGAAACATAGATTTGCTGTTTCAGTTACCCAATCTACGGTATTTTTGTTATAGCAGCCTGAACAAAGACAGGCACTTACAGTTTGTTTGACAAGCCAGATCAATACAAGTGTGAATAGTCAATGGCAATATTGAGTAATACTGAACCATAAGGTTGCACAGGAGAGAGTGAGACCTATAGTGTGAACATCACAGAGGAGTCAGGACCTAAATAGGGTCTTAAAACCTGGATAGGTGGAGGAGTAACAAGGGGGCATTTCTAGAATAATACAAACAGTGGCAGGAAAAGATCTCCTAGACCTTGGTACAAGGTAGTCTAGTAGAAGGTGAGAGAAAGAAAAGGGTGAGAGAAAGCATAACAGAACCTTGGCAAAATTAGCTCTTACCTTACCCCCAAATGGTATCATTGCTTACTCATCATGTCTCTCCCCTATAATGCTGACATAATTTCTCTGATTGATTCATTAAAACACTTTTCTCAAAAGTTATACAGCTAAATATGGAATTTTATTTTTTGTCTTTAACATCAGCTTCAAATCACTACTCTAGCAGGGAGATAACATTAGAGTATTTTTTATTTGAAAAGTACTTCAAAATGATTTTTGTGAGGGCTTCCAATTATACACGTTGGCCAGTACTCTTATCTCCATTTTATGGATCACCTATCAGGAGTGAACTGACAAAAAGACAAAGGTCTAACAAATGAAGAGTGGCTTGAAAGGATGAGAAGCGCAGAATTGGGGTAATGATGAACAAGGCATGGTATTAGGCTGCTAAGTCTGGCTTTAAAACTTACTGTGAGACCAAGGCATATTATTAACCTACCTGAATTTCAGTTACATCATCTGGGAAATGGAGATAAAAGTATTCATCAAGGTCCCTATCAAAATCAAATCAAACAATATTTATACAAAGTGCTTACTGCAATGATTGGCATAGGTTAACTTCTTGATAACTGATAGTTGTAAATATTATCACTGAATTTCTTGGCTGCTTTTTGAGAGCCATGAGTCTTCCTCACATATTTTTATTTCATCTAAGTTTTGAGTGCAAGAACTGTTCAGTTGTGAAATTAACTCAATACTAGAGCAAGAAGGACCCTGTTTCCCAAAAATTAGTGCCCTGAGAGAAGATTCTAGATATCTGGACCCCAAAGAATCCTGTGGTCAAGTAAATAAAGAGCTCAACAGTTAAGCCAACTTCTTCAAGGCGGTACTTTTACTATGCTAATGTGGATTTCTAATAGTGTTTCCTAAACTATATTTCCAGAACTCTTTTCCATGAACACTTATTAATAGCTCATGAAATTCCACTGCTCCTTGTAATAGGCATTGGAAAGTCCTAATCTGGTTAACCCTAATTTTACCAAGGAGGAAGCTGAGATGAAGGAGGGAAAATAGCTTATCCAAAGTCACAGTGAGTTCATGGGGCCTATGAGTAGAACCCCCATCTTGATCTGGTACACTTTGTTTTTTATTTTCTCCCTCCCTTCCACTCCTCAGTAGCTGTTTCCATGGATGTTTGTGTTGTATTTGGAGACATCTCCATGTCTTTCCACATCCTTTCCTTCAGCTCTCAAGTGTTTTTGACCGCACACCCCTTCACAGAGCCCCACCTCCTTTTACTCAGGAGCACCTCCTCACTTCTTGTCCCTTAACTTTTCTGACATCTGCATCCTTCCTCCTGGATCCTTTTCTTTTCTAAGGCTAGCCTGCCTATTTTGCACTAAACCTTTGATGGCTGAGAAAATCTTTATGTGCTTAGCAGACACTGTCATGCTCCACCCAGATCCTCTTGGATCTCTTTCACGTATCTTCCCCTGGGTGCTTTTTCTTCTCTGACCTGCCCTTGTGAGTGTTTTTGAAGGACACTCTAGGGCAATTGGAATGGCTTCACCCCAGTCCTCAGAGGGGTAGAAATACCTGGCATTTATTTGCCCTTGCCCAGGGCTGCTCTTAGCCAACAACCAATTTGTGTAGGAGTACAAAAACCCACCTTCTTTGCCTCAAATTGAGACAAACTCTGAGGTATGTGATTCACACTCCAGAGTTCCCTGTGGGAACTTATTCTTCCTGAGATTTGCCAGAAATCAAGCCTTGGCTTAGCTTGTCTCTCTCCCCAGTTCTGCTTCTCCCTTACTGATTTCTCCTGGGAACATTTCTTTAACAAATCACTTGCCCCTGAATCATCCTCCCAGAGTCGGTTTCTGAGGAGCTCCACCTAACACACTAAGTTTCCATATCTTAGAGAGATACATAAGCATTTAATATGGAGGAAGTATACAAAGGGAATATCAGCCACTAGATAAAACTAGTGTTCAATACACTTTATTTTTTCTTTTGTGGGTAGGTAGTGTAGGAGAGAAGACAGGGGTACTTTACTGGGCGCTGAAAATTGAGCCATGTAGGTGACTTACGTTTTAATGTGTTAGGTTTGTTCTTAGTAAAGGAAGGAAAAAAACAAGCTAAGAATGCTCTTATTTGGGTAATGGATGTGAAAAAAATCTAATCATATATTTGGTTTTATGGATCAGAGCACGGGTCAAGGAAGAAAAAAGGGTAGTTTTGCATCTAGGAAGTTCTGTTGGGGTCCATTTTGACAGATGTGCTAAGTTCTTCTGTAAGGATCACCTACATGCCACCAATCCTTTTTATCCTGCACATGCTGGCAGCTTATTTAAAATCACCATGCCCCAAATGACATGGTTTTTGCCCTCCACCAGATGGTTCGATTAGTCAAGATTCTGAAAGAGCCAACTGGAACATTCTTCTAGCCCAACTATTCAAGTCAGCCAATGCTTCAAAGCTGGGTGGGGACTCTGAGAGCAACAGATTTACCCAGCCCCAAGGCATCAGGGTTATTACTTTTTGATGGGCTCCTGGAAGGCTGGAGGAGGCTGCCAGTGTGACTTATATATTGGGCACTTCCAACACTAGAAGAAAACGGAGAGAAGACCTTTTTTTCTGTTGGACTGTTTGGAACGAACATGTTAAGGACGTGTGACGGAAGAACCCCATTCCTGTTCTCCTGCCACGACACACTCCAAGTCAATGCAATCATGCTGATTTTGATTCTCTAGTATCTTGGTGCTACCTGGGTGCCTTTACTTGAATGAAACATGGAATTAGTTCCACATTTCTTCCCTTGCAATTAGCATATCAATGTGGCAGATTGATAATTCTGGAAGGATGGATGGTTGAGCACACAGGCTGCCTTCTTCTGAGTGCTCCAACTAGCAGTTTCTTTTTTCAGAGTCGACCTCAGCACATTGGCACCAAGTCATAGGATTTAAAATGTGAAGGCATCATTTAGTTAACCTTCTCATTTTACCTGGAGGAAAACTAAGGCTTAAATAGATGACATGATCTGATTCAAGGGAATCTTGTTGGGCCCATAAACTAGAAACTGATTGAATGGAACAATTTTCTGTTACAATTTCTTATGGGAGGCAACTTGGTGGTGATGAAAAAATTGAAAAGAATCTGTGCTTTCTAGTCAATAGACCTGGGTTCAAATCTTGACTTTGTATTAGGTATAATTTGGATTAAAAAAAAAAAAACAGACTTCCTGAGTTTCAGTTACTTTACTCTTAAAACTGGGATAGAAGGGGCACCTGGGTGGCGCAGTCGGTTAAGTGTCCGACTTCAGCCAGGTCACGATCTCGCGGTCCGGGAGTTCGAGCCCTGCGTCGGGCTCTGGGCTGATGGCTCAGAGCCTGGAGCCTGTTTCCGATTCTGTGTCTCCCTCTCTCTCTGCCCCTCCCCCGTTCATGCTCTGTCTCTCTCTGTCCCAAAAAATAAATAAACGTTGAAAAAAAAAAACTGGGATAGAAGTACCTTCTAAGGGGAATTAAACTGAAAAAAATCTGTAGAGAGGTTTTTTAGCACAGAGTTGGCTCACAGCAAGGACTATACAAATGTTCTCTTGTTGCCTTTTCTTTCTTCCCAAAGACACAGAGCTGATTAATGGCAAACCTGAATTCCAGTTCTTTTGACTTCTGGTTTGGTATTCCTTCTACCCTACCTTTATTCCTTGATTCTTATGTAGTCTGAGCAATTTTATTCTTGTGACTGGGTTTTTCTGACTGTAAATTTTGGAACATTAGCAACTGTAAGATGGGGATGATGAATTGTTGTAAAGCAATACTCAGAATGGAGTGGTTTTCAACGTTTTTTATTTATTTTTGGGACAGAGGGAGACAGAGCATGAACGGGGGAGGGGCAGAGAGAGAGGGAGACACAGAATCGGAAACAGGCTCCAGGCTCTGAGCCATCAGCCCAGAGCCCGACGCGGGGCTTGAACTCACAGACCGCGAGATCATGACCTGGCTGAAGTCGGAGGCTTAACCGACTGCGCCACCCAGGCGCCCCAGAATGGAGTGGTTTATTCCAGATACAGAGTAGCAAGAATGGGTGATAATGGGGAATGATATTGACCAAATGATTAATTCAATAAACACGTATTGGGAACCTGAACTCATTGGGGCACAAGAGGTAACTCAGAGGTAAATAAAGCAGATATGGTCCCTGTGCTCACCAAGTCAATTGGGGTGGGATCAGGGACGATTTGTTTTTCAAGCGGACCTTGACTGACCTTTACTCCCTTTGAGCTTGTGAAATATATGGCTAAATGTAGGTTGAATAAAAGGAAGCCCTGGTCGACATAACTTGTGATCAGAATGTGGGACATGGAAGACATAGTAAAAGCTGAAAATGTAGCTTTCAATAATATTTAGGAAAATACTTTAATGTTAAATGGATAACTGGGTATGAGGGGAAAGAAAGACATTTTGAGTATATTCCCAACCTTTGAGATTAATACAAAGAAGGCAGAACTCTTTCTGTATGTCATTCTTTTTGGAACAGGATGGAGTCATGAGAGTTTCCATTAGTTAGCACTTATTAAGCACCAAGCATTGTTTTAGGTGACTTAAATGCATTATCTCACTTAATCTTTACAGAATGGGGTGGTACATTTCAATATCATTCCTATTTTTAAAGATACAGAAGTTGGGGTTTGGACAGTCTGACTCCAGAGCCCAGGTCATTAAACCACTTCTTGGCCCAAGTTTGGAGTTGAGGCACATGTCGCAGGCTCAGCTGTGCAGTTTACAACCCTGCACACGTTAGTAATTACTGGATATCTCTGTGATTTAGTTTCCTCATGTGTAAAATAGGTTCAGCCACAGTGTTGTGCTGAGGATCAAATGAGATAATAATAGTCAAAGCGTATGGTTAATTTGCCCAACAGATAGGGTGACCAATTGTCTCAGTTTTCTTGGGAGTTTTTTATTTTTAGTACTGAAAAGTCCTGCATCCTTAGAAATATCTCAGGTCCAGACATATCAGGACAGTTGGTCACCTCTGCGCAAGTCCCATTCCAACCTGTAGAATATTTGGGCCAAGTGTTTATAGATTTTGGAGAACAGGAAGCATCCCAAGGAGGCAAGTGAATATCAGCTGCTGATCTAAGTCACTGTCAACTTCTGTGGGTTGAAAGGCTTAAGGGAAGTCTGCCTGATAAAGCCTGTGAGAAAAGTGGGGGAGTTAGAGCAGCATTCAGGAAACAGGATGCTTGCCAAGCCATGGTGCTAATGCTTTGAATCTGTAGCCTCTGATGCACAGCCTGGGTTCAGAGCCTGGAGATAAATGACTGATTACAAGGAGTGGGAGTGGGAAGGGGAGTGGTAGGGGGCAGGAGTCCTGGTGGCAAAGTCAGGCACCTTTGGCATCTCCAGGTATAGCTTTTTCCCTTTCTCCTTTTATAGAACATGCATTTTGATGAATTTGAATCTGGCTAGTAAATAATGCTGCTATAAACATAAGGGTATGTGTATCTCTTTGAATTAGTGTTGTGTTCTTTGGGTAAATACCCAGTAATGTGACTGCTGGATCATAAGGTAGTTCTATTCTCAACTTTTAGAAGAACTTCCATACTGTTTTGCACAGTGGCTGCACCAGTTTGCATTCCCATCAACAGGGCATGAGTGTTCTTTTTTCTCCACATCCTTGCCAACACCTGTTGTTTCTTGTGTTTTTGATTTTAGTCATTCTGACATATGTGAGGTGATGTCTCATTGTAGTTTTGACTTGCATTTCCCTGATAAGTGATGATGAGCATCTTTTCATGTGTTTGTTGGTAATCTGGATGTCTTCTTTGGAGAAATGTCTGTTCACATCTTCTGCCCATTTTTAAATTGGATTATTTGTTTTTTGGGTGTTGAGTTGTGCAAGTTCTTTATGTACTTTGGATACTAGCCCTTTATCAGATATGTCATTTGTAAATATCTTCCTCCATTCCGTAGGTTGCTTTTTAGTTTTGTTGACTATTTCCTTTGCTGTGCAGAAACTTTTTATTTTGATGTAGCCCCAATAGTTTAATTTTGCTTTTATTTCCCTTGCTGCAGGAGACATATCTTCAAAGAAATTGTTGTAGCCAATGTCAAAGAGGTTACTCCCTGTGTTCTCTTTTAGGAATTTTATGGTTTCAAATCTTACATTTAGGTCTTTAATTTATTTTGAATTTATTTTTGTGTATGGTATAAGAAAGTGGTCCAGTTTCATTCTTTTGCATGTTGCTGCCCAGTTTTCCCAACACCATTTGTTGAAGGGAGTCTTTTTTCCCCATTGGATATTCTTTTCTGCTTTGTCAGAGATTAATTGACCATGTAATTGTGGGTTTTTTATGGATTTTCTATTCTGTTCTATTGATCTATTTTTGTGTCACTACCATATTATTTTGATTATTACAGCTTTGAAATATAACTTAAAGTCCAGAATTGTGATGCTTCCAGCTTCACTTTCCTTTTTCAAGACCACTTAAGGCTATTTGGAGTCTTTTGTGGTTCTATGCAAATTTTATCCCCATCACCTCTTTCACCCATCCCCCCCCCCCCCAATCCACCTCCCCTCTGGTAACCATCAGTTTGTTCTCTGTAGTTGAGTATGTTTTTTAAAGTTTTTATTTATTTATTTTGAGAGAGAGAGAGAGAGAGAGAGAGAGAGAGAGCATGCACACAGGCATAAGTAGAATTAGGGCAGAGAGAGAGGGAGAGAGAGAATCCCAAGCAGGCTCTGCACTAACAATGCAGATGTGGGCTTGATCTCAAGTACCCTGAGATTGGGGCACCTGGGTGGCTCAGTTGATTGAGCGTCTGACTTTGGTTTAGGTCATGATCTCATGGTTTGTGAGTTTAAGCCCCACATGAGACTTGCTGCTGTCAGATCAGAGCCTGCTTTGGATCCTCCGTCCCCCTCTCTTTGCCCCTCTTCCACTCACTGTCTCTCTCTCTCTCTCTCTCTCTCTCTCTCTCTCAAAAATGAATAAACATTAAAAAAAAGAAAAAAAAAAGAACTATGGGATCATGACCTGAGCTAAAGTCAAGAATTGGACACTTAACTGACTAAGCCATTCAGGAGCCCCAAAGAGTCTGTTTCTTGATTTCTCTCTCTCTCTCTCTCTTTCTCTTTTTTTCCTTTGTTCATTTGTTTTGTTTCTTAAATTCCACACATGAGTAAAATCATATGGTATTTGTCTTTCTCTGACTGCCTTATTTTGCTTAGCATAATACTCTGTAGCTCCACCCATGTTGCAAATGGCAAGACTTCATTCTTTTTTTATGGCTGAACTATTTAACCTCTTTAATCCTTAATTGCTGCATCCATAAAAGGGAATGATCATAATCATTCCCAACTTCCTGTGATGTGGTTAGGATTAAAGAGGAAACTGACTGACATGAAGGAAGCATTCAATAATTGTTGGTTACTGCTATTGCTACTACTATTCTTATTCCTACTATTATTATTAAATATTCTATTAGGGTAGGGTTTCCAGATTTTACAAATAAAAATACAGCAGCATTTTATTTTACAAATAAAAATACAAATTGAGTTAGATCTGAATTTCAGATAAACAAAAATATTTCTCAGGACATTCCTAAACTAAAAAATTATTCATTGTTAATCTGAAATTCAAATTTAACTGGGCATTCTGCATATTGTCTGGCAATCCTATATTAGAGTGATGAAGCAGCAGAATCTGCAGGATTTCTTGGGACACAAGACTTTCAGTCTAAAATCAGGACAGTCACATGGGCATAATTGGTGATTCTGTTAAGGTAGCAGTCTGGTTGCTTTTTAGAAGATCACATTTGAAACTCAAATGGTTACAATGCACTGTTTCCCTAAAAACACACATATATATGAATGCAGTGTTTTGCATATGTTTTCAGGAATTTCTTGGACCCTTTGAAGCCCATCCCCTGAATTCCTGGTTAAGAATGTAGGCTCTGAAAAATCATCTGAGTTTGAAGGTAATTTTCTTATTCTTCTTTGGCAAAAACTGTGAATATATTTTGAGGAGACTCAGGAAATAGGTGGTGAGGGACCTGAGGACCCTCCAAATGAGTTTTCAGTAGATTAGTACATTGATTGATAGAGGAAAGATTAGTGCCTATGTCCATGTAGCATAAGATGAGGTTGTCTCTGTGTTGAAATTCATCCACTTAGTTAATTCAAGCCTTCTTCTAAATCCACTTTGAGGTCACAGTGATCCGTTTTGATGGTCTCTATTGATTGAGTTGATTGAACTTTCATATTTATTATTTCACCATATGAAGAATTAAGGCAGGTCATGGAACCATCCGAATCTGGGAGATATCATACAGAAGCTATGAAAAAGGAATATACTTACCTAGCTTTCACTCCTTTTTCCTTGTAGAAGTTATTAGTTTTTGTTTTCTTTTGGAAACTATCATGTAATATACACACAATTGGCTGAAAATAACAAACAAGGACAGTGTAAAGAGTGATAATAAATAAACAACCACGTACCCACCAACCAGCCTAAGAACTAGAACATCATCCATCATTTGAAGACATCTGTGTGCCCTTTGTTTTTACTGTTGTACGGTGTTCCATTGAGTAAATATATTTTAACCTACTTATCCATGATAAAGTTGAAGGACATTTGGGTTGTTTCAAGTTTTCTTTTATTCTCCTGTTACAAACAATGCTATCAACATTCTTACACATGTCTTCCTGGTACACAAGGACAAGTGTTTCACTAGTGTGTACATTTAGAAGTGGAATTTTTGGGATGGAGAATAGATATAGCTTCCATTCTATGCTGATTGTTTCCCCAGGTGTTTAGAGAAGTCACAGTCTCACCAGCAGTATATGGAAACCTCATTACTCCACATCTCTCCCAACACTTGGTATGGTTAGACTCATTACTTTTTGTCTACAGGTAGATGCAAAATAGTGTCTCATTGAGGTGAAAACTTTTTTTTTCTTATTACAAATAAAGCTCAATGTCTTTTCATATATTTATTGCTATTCATTGTTTCCTTTTGTGTAAGACGCCTATTCACGTCTTTTGCCAATTTTCTATTTTTATTGCTTTTATTGCTTGTATATGTTGCAAATATTACTTCCTAGTTTTTGTCTTTTCTTGCTACTCTCTATGAAGAGTGGTTTGTTACCTGCTTGTGCTTGTCATATTTAAACTACTTGTTCAGTGTCTGCCCCTCTGACTCCAGTAAGCTCCAGGAAGCGAGATATGGAGTCTGTCTCTGTCTTTGATGCTAGCACAGCACCTGATGTACATAGTAGGTGTTCAATAAATATTAATATATAAGTATACTTACACATAAATATTTTGTATAATATGGAGTTATTGTGGTTGCTGTTTTTTATTTTATTTTTTTTTCAACTTTTTTTTTTTTTAATTTATTTTTGGGACAGAGAGAGACAGAGCATGAACGGGGGAGGGGCAGAGAGGGAGGGAGACACAGAATCGGAAACAGGCTCCAGGCTCTGAGCCATCAGCCCAGAGCCTGACGCGGGGCTCGAACTCACGGACCGCGAGATCGTGACCTGGCTAAAGTCGGACGCTTAACTGACTACGCCACCCAGGCGCCCCTGTGGTTGCTGTTTTTTAAACTGCCTTTTACATTGAAGGGCAGAGCAGGTTAGGTTAGAAAAACCTCTGCTGCTTACTAGCTTGGTGACTATTGGCCAATTAACCTTTTGTGCATCAAATCCTTCACCTGGAAAATGCTATCTCATAGGATTGTTGAGTGAATAGGTATAAGGAACTTTGAGCAGTGACTCGTATGCAGTGAGCACTACACAAGTATGAGCTGTTATTCTTATTTTTCTGCTGAGTGAAAACCCACGTTAAAGGTTTCTAATGATAAGTTTGGGACTCATAGAGTGCTGGCTTATTTTGCATTGCTGAGGGGAGAATATTTAAAATGACAGGGGCTGCTGGGTGTTGGGTAGAGACAGGGCTGGGTAGGGGACACTCCAGGGATGTCAACAGCACTGTCAACTGTGTGTTCTTAAGACTAGCAGAAGTCCTTTAATCTGATATGACAGAAGCAGTTGTGCAGCTAATGAAAAAAAAAAGGTTAAATCAAGATATCACTTAAAAACACGTTTAAACATTTTATTTTAATGTAAGACACATAAAGCAAATGTTCATCTCCTCATCATTTGATATCTGGCGAAGGCCTTTGTTTCCTGGCCAAGTTTCCTGCTATTGAAGTTCCTTGCTTTTCTTGCACCGAGTGCTCCATAATGCATCATCTGTGAATTCTAGTTTTTATTTTTAAAAACTAGATTATCAACTTAAAAAAAGAAAAAAACAACTTTGCAAGTAATATCAATACAGAGTCTTTCCAGAGGTTTACTCTACCCCCATCTTTTGTAGTGACGTTTTTTCTCAAAGATTGAACCTGACAGTAACTTCTCTAAAAGTGCGGCTTTATCAATTCTATATAAAGCATTTACCTCAGTTTTGATAGAGATGAGAGCTGTATTTTTATACTTATATTTTATCTGTTTGTATTTAATTAAATTACATAACTGCAATAGCAGTATAACTGTCCCAAACAAGATTGGGGATAACAACCTTTGGGCATCAGTTATGAGTTGTATATAGGTCATGGAAAGCTTGGGTCAACTCAGTGGGTGGTCAGATAGAGGTCAGTCAGTAGCTCTAATGTACCTCAATGGAGACCATGTGCTGTCTTTTAATGAAATTATCAGTAAAATCCTCATTGTTTGCTCATTGTTGTTCCTAGCTCTCTGCAATTGGATTCTTTGGGGGCAACCCGAGGAGTTGAAGTTCACATCTGGGTGTCTTCAGTAGAAAACTGAGAAGACTCCCTCAACACAGTAGTCAGGGAAGAGGGGGCAACTGAGTAAGTCTGAGGAAACTACAGGTATCGTAGGAAGATGTAGGCTTCTGCCACACTACAGGACTGAAATTTTGAGGTAATTCTATTGAGAATTCAAGAGTCAGAGAAGTCCCAGATGACATGACAGAGAAATAAATGTGTTTGAGGGGCTTATATATTAATTCAAAAGGAAATTCTCCTGTGTTTTTTCCTAGATGTTTGTATGTTATAAAGACCAGAGAGAGGTGATTTTTACAAGTGGTGTTTTCTGTGGGCCGTAAGTTCTCTCCCTATGCTGTTAGGCCTGATCTACCTGTTTTCAGCCACTTTTGTCTTCTTCTCAGTCTCTATGTGTGGGGCTCAGCCTGGCTAAGGAGATTGGGGTGTGAGAAAAGAGGTAGGAGGCTTTATCTGCCCAGATCTGAAAGGTATCACCATCCTGCCTTGGTATGTGCAACAGCCTCCCTCAGTAAAGCTCAAACCTTGCCATATTTATGGAGTACCTCACAGTTTATAACCAAACCATAATTCTGATCCTATTTACTCCACGCCACATTTTAGTCACTCATGAGGTAGGCCTAATGCTTGCCTCTTAGGATATTAAAAGCCTGGTAAAATGCAGATTTGATAAAAGTGATAATGGAAGAAACTTCCATCCACCCATAATAGTTTAGAATGAATTAATTTTTCAAATTAGTGAAAAGAGAGTAGAGTCTCAAGGGAAGGGAACACTTGGTGGGTTTTGATTAGGGGGTGTGTTATCTGAAGGTTGAGAGTACATGAGTGTACTTGAGAAAGAACCTTAGCTAACTTTGAGACTCTGGGCACTAAAAAGGCAACATCACACACTGGGTTCCTCCTTGGGAGGATACCAAAAAACGGGAATAACAAAGAGCTGAATAACACCTTGATCTTTTTCACAGTCTTGTCTAATGGCTCTGGCCTTGACCGTTTGACTCTACTGGCTGACCTTGGCTGCTTTCTATTCAGTGGAATGGTCGACAACTGGCCTTTTGAAATTTCTTTCTCATATGTCTTATGTGTATTGGTTTCCATTTTCCTTGAGCACAGGGAAGCTCTGGTTCTTCCCTAAGGACACTGAGGGGCAAATAAGTATGCTGGATTTGGCAGAAGCTGGAATAACCACATGCGGATGCTGTATCCTATGCTTTCTTTAATATATGTTGCATGGATGAAATCACTCCTTTAGCTGGTTTCATTATCTGGGTTCTGAATTCCCAGGGGGCCTGGACTGTTTTCCATTAACAATAATTATTATTATTTTAGTAGCTAATCCTTATTTGAGTTCTTATTATGAGTATGTACTGAATTAGACACTTTCTATGCATTATCTCATTGAATCTTCCCAGCAGAACTGTGAGATGGGCACTATTATTTTGAGGAGACTGAGGCTGCTTAGAATTTTTTTAAAAAAAGCTGATAAGTGGCAGAGCCAGGATTTGAACTTGATTTGTCTGGCTTTAAAGCTGGTACTCTTAATGACCATGTGGAAATATTGCCTTCTGAGCAATCAAGGAAGGCTACACATTTTCTTTCAGTTCTAGAGAGACCACAGGAAGTATCTTTTCACCCCATTTCAGACTTACCTGAGCTGAAGTGTGTTGCAGCTAAGAGGCTATCTATCCACTGGGCTTATGCCAGTATGTGAGGAACGTGCAGATTGCTGTGGCATCTCAGGATCATCGTGTCCAGGTCAGAGCAGCAGAGAAAAACTCCCAAACATTCTGGGACTAATGACACTGTAAAACCCAGGCCTCTGTAGGCCAAGGCTGCAGCAGTCATAGGAACAGTACAAACAGGAGTGGCCAGCTGAGAAAACCTTCCCAGATATATGCAACCAACAACAACAACAACAACAACAACAATGAACAAAACCAAGGAAGAAGTAATTTTTGGAGGGGGAGGGGTTGTGTATGCTTGTGACTTCTTGGAGCACTTGGAAATTACAGAAGTTCTCAATTTCAAGAAATATTGCACTTTTTTTTCCTCTCTGAAACAACCTAAGTGCCCATCTCACTTGCAGGCTAGAGATTCAACTTTGCTGAGTTGTGGGGACCATCTCTTGGAGATGGCCCCAGGTCATCAGCCATCAATGTGCCTTGTTTGCTGAGATTCCCATGTACTCAGCTCACATGGTGTGATTCCTGCCCTGTTGCTTTTGTGCCACAACAGGACCAAGAACATTGTTGTCAAAGCAGAGTGCTACACAGCCATTCCTTGCTAAAGTCTTGTTATTTTTCCAGAACACTACCAGACAGCCTCCTCAAGTCTTTGCCACTCATTGGGAAAATGTGGCTGTCTTTTGCTTTTAGGAATCTCCTTCTTAATCTTGAGATAATTTGTTTTTCTTGTTTCTATCAAATGAATTACCTCTAGTTTCCAATCTTACTTTCCTATTCATTGAGGACTCCTGGCATAGTCTCGTCAGTACATTCAGGCGAAGAATCGCAAACTCAAATGCCTACAGAGGCTGGATAGGCATAGAAGTGAGTAAAGCAGCTTGGTAAGGACTTGGCAGATAGTCTGTCTAAAGGGGAAGCTGCTACTTAGTTCTGGCTTGCTATTGTCACTCATGGTGCCCTGTGTTACTGGATCTTCTGATTTTTCAAGAAAAGCTAAAATCCAGATTTTTATGAGCAATCTCCTACATGTCTCCTGAAGTCTTTAAAATTACTTTGTGCAGGCCAAAGTAGATTGTCCGTGGGCCATCAGATTGCAATTGCTAGTATAGGCTTTTGAGAACAAAAGTCAGGGAAGAAAGTGTTTCAGTCACAGACCTTCTCTCAGGGAAGCACAGGGCTTGGTACTTGATTGGATACAGGGGAAAGGTAAAAGTAAAAGACAGGACAGAAAAACACATAAATGAATTTCTCAAACAGTTGTCCTACTACAGAATGCACCGCTTTGACTCACAAGGTCTGCTTTCCTGAAAAGAAGTCTTTTTTAAGTCTTACACTTTGCTGTTCTCAAATCATTTGCTTGGGGGTTAGTAAGTCAACCAATTTTTGGTTCAATGTAAATTTCACACACTCATGATACACTTAGTTGTGAGTGATCTTGCATTATGAACATAGAAAGAGTTTATACCTACTTGGTTCTAAAGTCAACATTATGTTTTGCATTGCTGGAGTTAAGATTTATTGGAGTAAATTTGGTTCATTTCTAGTTTTTAATGCAAATTTGGTTCATTCTGTTTTGTAGACAGCATTACCAACTTTGGAGAGATGTTTTCACAGGGATATTGCCAATGACTCAAAAGATGAGAAGTGTGGAAGAATGTATACAATTGATTCCAATTTCTACTACTATTCATGAATGAATTTTTATTTATGAAACCCTCTATCAGTCCTGATTAATTTGGCTGAATTTGATATATACTTAATTCAAACTGGCTTAAGCAGAGAAAGGATTTTTGTGGAAGAATGAAAAATTGTCTCTTTCCAGTGGTATGCTTCAGGAGTGACATGGTCCAAGGGCTCAACTGATGTCATGAGGACTTGGTGTCTCTTCATTTCTCAGCTCTGCCTTTTGCCATGTTGGCTTCATTCCCAGGCTTCTTGTGATGGCCCTGGAAGCTCCAGACTCAAATTCTCTCTGCTGCTAGCAGACCCATGGGAAAACATGATGCCTTTCTCTCCTCAGTCCCAGGAAAACCTCTCTGGCTCTGATTAGATTACAAGCCCATCCCCAAACCAGTTCCTTGGCTTGAAGAATGCAGCTTTTTGAGTAGCTAAACCTGCGTTAACATCACTCTTATGCCCCACCCCCTCAAACAGGGCCTGTTGGAGACCAGAGTAGAATCAACTCCCCACAAAGCACATGGACTGAGAGTTAGAGATGAGGGTACCAGAGCAAAGTTGGGACGCTGTTATTTGAAGAAGGATATATGGATGCTAGGTGGAAAAATAATAGATGTCTATGCTGAGTAGACTAGTAAATATATAGTTTTCACCATCGTATCCCAAATACATCAGATTGTCTTCAGAATTTCTAATTAATATGCTGATGGTGAAAAATGTTAACTTCATGGAATGGAGATATGGTTTAGGGAAGTCAAAATGGGGGGGAAAGTTGAGTATTTTATGTGGAGGACTCTGGTTATTTCTAGGAAGATAAAGAAATGGGAGCAATAACTCATCAGGTGCTGGTGTCTCATTTAAACAACAAAACTAAAAGCTCTATGAAGGTAAGAATTATGCCTTATCCTGCTTTTTTTTTTTTTTTTCTCACAGACCCTGGCTTCACAAAAGTAAGCATGTAAAAAATACTTAATGGCTTGAATCATTGAGGAATCAGTGATACAAAAGGAAGTAACAGCTAACATTTACAGAACATTATGTCCTACACTCTATCAGACTTGACTTAAAATCTCAACTATGCCAGCAAGTGACTCAGTTATCTCAAGCATTGTCTGTACAATGGGACCAAGAACAATACTTAGGCTGGATTGTGGTGAGACACAAATACGACATAGTAGGTTCTTGGCATAGTTAGCGCTAAATGAATACTGGATATTATTATTTTTATATTATCTTTTTAATGATCAACACTTTTCATATTATCATGTTTTATTCTTCCAACAAATAATAATGAAAATACTATTTTTATTTCCATTTTATCCATAGATCCAAAAAGTGTAGGCTACTCAATCAGGGTCATATGTAAGTGAGGGATGGAGCTAGAATTTGAACCCAGTTTTGCCTGACTCCAATTTCTGTGTCCTTAATTATAATTTTATTCTGCTTTATTATCCTCTAATATACCAACTGAGAAGATGTAAGTTACTCAATCCCTGAATTCCTGTTTCTTTGTGGGGAGTGAGGCAAACCACTGGTAATGCAGAAAGAAACCAAAGAACCTTTTAATTAATTTGTTTTTCTCCACATAGGGCAGTTCTGCAGAATCCCAACACTGAGGCTTCCCTAACAAATGCAAATGAATGTACATCATAAGACTGTTCTTCAGTTAGACCAGAGCCTTTGGTAAATGCTGTGGCCTCAAACATCTGGCAACCCACACATGGTTCATTCATCTCAAAGCTGTGATTGTTGATGCAGGGATGACGTTGGCTGCGGGAGCCCCCTTCCTCTCAGTCATGGGCAGCCAGCAGGGGATTTCACTGAACAGTTAAGAAGTACTTACTTGGTTCTGGGCACTGTTCTAAGCATTTTACAAATATTATCTTGTTTAAGCTTTTCATGAACCCCTTTGAACTCAAGAAACCATCACCTGTGCTTTCATTCTGAATCCAAAATATAGTGCTTTGTGCTATTTTAAGTGCTTCAGATACACTGGGTTATCTGTTTAATCCTTACAAACAACCCCATGATGTAAGATACTTTTATTATCATCCCTGTCTTACAAGTAAGGAGATTGAAGTATGGGAAGAGGAAGAAATTTGTCTAAAGTCACACGGTTCGTAATTAGTAGTTGTGGGATTTGAATCCGAGCAGTCTGGCCTCAGAAAACACACTTATCTACTAACTACCCTGGGAAGTCATCTCCCTTCCCCTGTTGTTTAAAAATAGGTAACTCTTTTTGCTCCTGAAGCTTTAAGAAAATAAATACAGTAGCTCTGCCTAATGTGAACATTGTTGGTCCTCAAACTCATTGGCTAAATTTTCTAGAATATTTAGCTGAGATAATTAGAAAAGGAGGAAGGTGTGAAGGGTGTAGACTGCTATGAGCCATTTATTGGCTGTATGACCTTGGCCAAGTTACTTTACTTCTTTGAATCTCAGTTTATTAATCAGTAAAATGGGGCAATAATATGCTTACCTCATGGAGTATAGTGAAGAGTGAATGAAAAAACCTTGTAAAGACCTCATATAGTGCCTGAAATGAGGAAAAACTCCAGTAAGTAGTAGATATTTTTATTATTACAGACAAACATTTTGTCACCATAGGGATGGTGTTGTTAGGTAGCCTATTAAACATGCCCTATGAACACTATTCAAAAAAAATCTTCATTTTGTAATTAATCACTTGATTGTGTTATCTGATGAATGGCAGTCCCTTTCACCAAACTATAAACTCCTCTAGGCTGTAAACTCTATTAGTCTGTGAACTCCATGTATGTGTTTATGTTGTCTGGTTTTGATGCATAGCCTTATTGGATACCTTGGCATGCAGAAGGAATATCTGTGTCTAGTGACTTGAACAAGGGTCGGACATTTTAGAATATGAAACACTTAAGGACAACTCTAGGTATAGGAATATTAGTTTACAAAACACAGTCGAGGTTTAATTCTTTGTTGGTTGGGACCAACATCATCTGATGGGCAGTTTTCTGTTTGAAGTTTGGTTCAAGACTGACTCTTTGCAGGTTTGGGTTTAGGTGACTGTCCTCTGGAACACATCTATTTGCACATGAACTTTCTCTGTCTGGAGACCCTCTGCTATAGCACCCAACCTAAAAAATCCTCCCCAGAAGTGGCCCATCCTCTATTTTACTAAAACATTAATTGTACTTGGAGGGGAAAACATTTAAATGTTAACAGTGGTTCTCTGAGGGTATAAAGTGCTTACATGGAGCATGACACAGTTTTCATTAAAGAGGAAGAACCAAAAAAGAGAGAAGAAACCCGAAGAAAGAGTTAGAATTTTACATGAAACTGAACAGATATCCTTTCCCACTTTTGCCCTCATAAAAATGAAACTTTTTTATGGTGACATTTTTAGCCCACTCTGAAATGTATTGATTTGTTTCCTGTGACTCATTGTCTGTTTCTTCTTTCTATGTTAAAAAAAACATATTAAATATCATTGTGATAATATAAATATATATGTGTGGGTGGATGGAAGGGTGAAGGGAATTTTCTTTTAAATTCTAAGAAGGGAAATAGCTTTCTCATGTGTTCCCACATCATCAATCAACTCATCACATCCTTAGTCTACTTCATTTTCTCCCCCAAAATAATCACTTCTGATCTCAAAGCTTGAGAAAAAAAAAGTTTCAGAAAGTTCTGGAGATGGCCCATTAGTTGGGGCGACTGTAGACTTTTTTGTACCTTTAATTCCGGGTTGAAGGGACATCCAGCCGCTATTTCCACTTTGGGCAGTAGAGGGCAGACGTCTCTACTCCTGCCTACCCAAGATTACCCGGCAACATTATGTTTATGCAAACAGCCTTTGACATAATAGCTTTGAAACAGCTGAAAATTGAATTGTGCCTTGAGGCCAAACATCTAGACCACCACCTTTGTTATATTCATCTGCCACAGTAAATTGGGTTCACCATTGGCTCCGGGAGCTGCTTTTTCCTAGATTCTGGCCCCACAATAACTTTGCGTAGGAGAAAGACAAATGTGACTTCCTCACACAAAATGTTGGCAGGGTTTCATTTCACAAACTCTTATCCGAGGGGCTGGAGATTGCAGTGTGGATTTCTCCAGCCATCTGCAGACAAGAAAATAAAAGGAAAACTGGAAACCTAAACCAAATCCATCTAATTCTGGAATCTCTCTGTGTGTTTCCATAGCTTTTTAGTTTCTCCACTTAATCTAATTAGGACTTCGCCTCCCGAAATAAATACCTAATAAAGAATGAACCTATTAAAAGACTAAATTTACTACACACCCGTTTGTGCAAACCCGCTGCATGTTTCCTTGAAGCGGTAATGCCGATGAAATTGAACGTTGTTTGACTGGATAATGGTCTCCCGCTGTAAGACGGATTATAGAAAATAAACGTCGAGGGGGGGAAAGCCAGTCGCTTTATTGAATTCCATCGATGATAATGCCATCACCTGAAATAGCTGCCTGAAAAGAGTATAAATGGGAGAGAAGCAGCAGCATCCAGAGCCAATTTGCAACTGGGGAACAGTTCATTTTATTGGAAGTAATTTTATTCTGTTTTGGGTTCACTGCCCTGTTTGGGGGTTGACATAAACTAGATTTTTTAAGGAAATATGTTTGTGGGCACCATGAGTGCTTTTCGCAGGAGGGCATTTAGGCATTGATTAATTGATTCATTTGTTTATCAATTAATATTTAATGGGGACCTACTGTGTGCTGAGGACTGTTTAGAAGCTGAGGATAGGATAGTGAGCAAAATAGGTGTCATTACTCTCAGGGAACTTATGGTCTAGTGGAAGAGGTAGAATCCATTCAGTAGCAAATATTTATTAAACACCTACTTAGGATCTGGCTCATGATCACAAAATAACTATAGATTTGCAACCCAGACAAATAGTATGAAGGCAAGGTAGCGAAATTGGTAGCATACCATGCGTTTGAAGAATAGTTTTAAAAGAAATCATGTAACATCAAAAGGACTCCCGGATCAGTATGGAGATGGCTTATCTAAAGAGTTTAGTAGTATGTTGTGAGTTTCCTTAATGGATAATGGGTTCAAATCCAGTCACCGTACTTTTCTGGGACTCAGTTCTTTGTTTTTCTTAATAGAAGTTTACAGTAATTCCTGTCCAATTTGCCTAATAAGATGCATGTTTTAGTAAAATAAGGGAATATGCAAAAAAAATGTTTTGTAGTTGACGAAAATGGTAGGAATTATTATTGTGGGCTGGTTCTTTTCTAGGGCCTACCTACAAGGATCCTACAGAATTCTTGGCTAGACAAGAGGAATATAGCTTGATCAACAGTGAGCAATTCAAACAGTTTATGGGTAATAAAGTATGTGGCACAGATGAAAAAAAATATGTTGCATGAAGTCAGGGAGAGGTTAGGCCTTGAAGAGTAGATGGGGTTTAGAAAGAGGAGAACAGGACCCCAGAATAGTCTTCATTTTGGGCTTATGAGATGCTGATGTACACACTAGCAGTTGGAAAACCCTGGTGGTGGTGGAGGGTTGTTTTACTGGATACAACTCAAGTTCAGGGTTCTTTATGGACCAATGTATTAGGTTGACATCTGACATTATGTTGGATGGTACTTCAGTGACCTTTTGTAAGGCTCTCCTTTGCTCGTTGGTGCCTACCCTTCCCTTGCTCCTCATGTGTCACCTGGCTACTCCATATTCTCTATCACTCCTCTTCCAAGCCTTCTCTGCACCTTGAGGACCCTGCTCTCCAAAGTTGTGGCACTTGTTACATAATCAATGCCAAGACACTGATGGGAGATCATAAGGGCATTCACATTTTATCCCACTTTCCTGAAAAGACAGTGCTTAAAACCAGGGCTTCTTAAATTTTTGTGATGTTTAAATTTTGGACCTCGGGGCGCCTGGGTGGCGCAGTCGGTTAAGCGTCCGACTTCAGCCAGGTCACGATCTCGCGGTCCGTGAGTTCGAGCCCCGCGTCGGGCTCTGGGCTGATGGCTCAGAGCCTGGAGCCTGTTTCCGATTCTGTGTCTCCTTCTCTCTCTGCCCCTCCCCCGTTCATGCTCTGTCTCTCTCTGTCCCAAAAATAAATAAAAACGATGAAAAAAAATTAAAAAAAAAAATAAATTTTGGACCTCTCTTCCAAAAAAGAAAAAAACTTCTCTCAACTCTAGAGAAGACAACCCTATTTGGAAAACACTGACTTAAACTTTCAATTGTAAACTATCATTGCTAAAGAGAAATTTTGGTCTTATAGTTGCTAATTTTTCTCTTTTGAAATTATCATTGAAATGAAAACACATAGTTGAAAAATGTTTTTGAAACTTTTAGGCCCTGGGGAGGAATGGGCCTTTCAGAGTCCATTAAATTAAGCACTTCAGGGGAATCCCTACACCCCCAAGGTCTCAGTTCCCCATTCATTCTCCCCATTTTTCTATTATGTTTCTTCAGACAGCCAAGTGGCATTTCTTTGATGATTAATGATGCTGGGATCTCTCAGGAGTCCTATACTACCTCCTTGTAAGGACCCAAGAAGCAACAGATCCCCGAATTTCTGTTCAAATGCACTGTTATGTTCAGTGCCTGTTCCAGAGACCAGTTCTACACTTAGCTAAAAGAGAACTAGCCCTGTCTAAGGCTCCTGTGAAGTCTCAGAGAGTCAGCTTCATTGTGTGCCTCAAAGTTAACATATTCTCCAGCCTCATGGAGAAATCTGGGCAGAAGAGGCAGCCATTTTGAGGCAATTTCCCTACATTCTGACCGTGAGTTCTGTAAGCTCAAGAGAGCATCTTTGAGTGATTCAGTTTGCCTTAAGTTATCCTTGCTCATACCTTCATTATGTCTACATCTTGGGCAGCAGGAG
This sequence comes from Herpailurus yagouaroundi, assembly GCF_014898765.1. Classification (NCBI taxonomy): domain Eukaryota; kingdom Metazoa; phylum Chordata; class Mammalia; order Carnivora; family Felidae; genus Herpailurus; species Herpailurus yagouaroundi. The sequence continues at coordinate 49,422,162 of NW_024412377.1, forward strand.
AGGAAGATAGGAAAAAGGCAAAGGTAGAGTATAAGAAACATAGAATGATTTGAGGAACAAAACATGGTAGAAAAGAAAGAAAAGAAAAATGTTTCCATGTGGTGTCATCAAAAAAGACATCGGGCAGTGGGACTAAAATATGTTGAGTGTCTGCTACATACCAGCTGATTTACTTACAATGCACCTTGCTGTATAGTGGAGAGGACTCTTCATCCAGGAAATAAGTTATATAATAAGTCAATTTAAATCCAGCTATAAGCCCTGAATCCTGATGGTTGGAGGGAAACCCAGCCTCTATCATTATGGGAGTTCCTTCAATCACCACTGTTGCTCCCCCCCACACTCCACCAGGGATTTGCCAAGGTCCTAGGCTTTTTTTCAGTGCTGGGTAGAAGTGGCCACATTGGTCCATATACGTTAGCTCTCAGTGCTTCTATAAGCCCTTTGGGGCTTGGCTCTTGGGGTTTGGACCCTGATGAGCCTGGGAACCCTTCTGTTCTGTGTTGAGATCCCATTAGTCTACCAAATATCTATCCCTATGAACTTTACTGTTGGTGCTGCCTGACCTTTACTTCTTTCTTATTACAGAAACTTTCTTCTTCCCTCTCCACTCCTTTCCTCAAAAGCACACCTCTTTCTTCTTCTTTGGGTCTATTGTCATGATCTTTTCAAAGTTCTGGGGCTTTTACAAAAGATAGAATCATTGACTTAAGCAGCTTCTGTTTTCTATCCTGTAGAATTCTCTAAGGCAAGGAATTATTAAGGGTCTGAACACATGTTTGGGAAAGGGGAGGAAGGAAAAATAAAGCAGAATACTAATTAATTTTTTTATATTTTATTTTATTTCATTTTAGAGGGAGAGAGAGACAGTGAGAGCATGAAAGTGGGGGAGAGGGGCGGAAGGAGAGAGAGAGAATCCTAAGCAAGTTTCACATTCAGCACAGAGCCCGTGACCCTGGGATCATGACCTGAGCCGAAACCAAGACTGAGCCAACCAAGCTCCTCACTAATTCATATCTTAAAGATATTTCCTGCCAAGTGGTAATACTGAAATCATGCAGGAAGAGACTTGTCTTCAGGATCTCTTTAGAGTATGATGACAGAATTTGAATATTTATCCAATTTTCTTTCTCTGGCTCTTTAAAAAAAGAAATCTTTTGAATAGTACTACTTGCTTGCGGTTCAGAATTCAAAGGACAAGATATATCATGAAAAGTCACTCTTCCAACCTTATTCCTAGCTACCAGTTCTCCCCAGGGGCAATCACTGTTACCTGTTTGTTGTGTTTTCTGCTGAAATATTCTGTGCATGATAATCATATATGAACACAGTATGTTATTCTGTACTTTTTTTTTTTTTTTGCTTAATACTTATTTTTAACTTCTTTCACATAATAATACAGAGCACTCTCTTTAATTTTAACCTTAACTATATTTTACTTTATGTATTTACCATAATTTCTTTTACCAGCCTTTTGTTGATGGACATTCAGGATGTTTTAATTTTTTGCTAATATAAGTAATGATACCATAACAATCCCAGTTATTGTATACAGATTTAGGTAAATTTCAAGATGAATCACTAGAACTTTAATTGTTGATTTAAAAGACATATGCATTTTAAATTTTGATAAACATTATCAAATTTTGATAAACATTATCAAAGGTAAAAACTAAATTACCTTTCTCAGAGGTTAAATCATTTCACATTCTTATCAATCAGGTTTTAAATGTATCTGTTTTCTTACCTTCAAAGCAAGTTGCTATAATTTTTAAAAATCTTTATCAATCTGAGAGGTGAAAGATGGTATCTCAGTATAGTTTTTAATGTTAATTTCTCTTATTGTGAGGAAGTTGTGTAAGTTTAATATGTTTATAAGTCATTTTAGCTTTTTTTTTCTTTTTCCGTTTTTTAAGTTTATTTATTTTGAGAGACAAGCATGCACACACAAGTCTGGAAGGAACAGAGAGAAAGAGAAACAGAATCCCAAGCAGGCTCTGCGCATCAGTGCAAAGCCCCATGAGGGCTTCGAACTCATGAACTGGTGCCCCTAACTAATTTTCTATGAAGTGTATAGGTCTTTGCCTATTTTTTCCTTTGGTAGTTGGATTTTTCTTATTGATTTCTAATGGCTTTTTGTATATTAATGAAAATAGGCTTTGGTCTATGATATGAATTGCAAACTAGCTTTTCTCCAGTTTTTTATTTATCTTTGACTTTTTCCCCTTGATTTTCTTTCATATAGAATTTTTGTAGTGAAATTCATCTATAATTCATTTTGACATCTGAATTTTATGTTATATACAGGAGTGCTTTTTCCGTTAATGTTATATTCTAGAACTTTTATGGTTTCATATTTTGCACTTTAATCTTTGGCTGCTCATCTGGAATGCCTTTTGGTGTCGGGAATGATTTAGTAATCAAACATCATTTATTTTCCCAGATGATTATTCAGTTTTCCCAATACAGTTTTACTCATTTTGCAGGTCTTTAAAAAAAAATAAATAAGAATTCTTTGGAATGTATGCTGTTTCTGAATTCTGATTCCAGAATCTGAGTGGGAATAGTTGGCAGGTAGGTTGAGTTTCCCAGGTACACAAATAATGAATGACTGCTATTGAGAAGTCAGGAAATGAGTCCCAGTGGTAGAGGTGGGGGAGGAGTCTATCTTCATTTCTTAACCCCTTTCATAATGTTTATAGCCTTGAGAAGAAAGGGTTGGCTAGAGTTAACACTCTTGGTGCCAAACTTTGGCAGCAAATAAAAAACCTAGTTAGAACTGATAGTAAATAAGGTATAATGAGCCCATGTTAAATATATACTTTGCTATCATTTTGGAAGGCCATTTGGTTTTTAATAGCTTTTTTCTACTATAAATTATTCCTTAATATTTCTAAGGATGTTTTTTACAAAAATATCTCATAGAGGTGATTTTTATCTCTAGAGGCACTTATTCTGAACTGTTTCCGTTTTGTTTTTCCCCATAGAGTGATTTACTGTACTGGCTGCATTTTTTCCATAGTCAACTCTGTTATATGAAATTCTTTGTCCTATGTCACAGTCACAAACCATTTATCTTGGTTATTTCGGGGTAAAGATACTTTCCAATAAAATGTAGTTATTCTGTCACATATCCCCCCTGCACTGTCCTTGTCTCTCTCTGGGCCTGTGTCTCCATGAAACGCTTGGATCATCAATCAAGTTTTGACTGTCCAGTTCACTGAGGCACAGATTTATCCAGTAGTTTTGGTTGGGTAGACCAGGAATTTGGCATTGTGCGGACACAACACAAGTATCTCTCAACAGGTTAATACTCAAATGTTCAGTAAGAATGCATTGATCTTAAAGTCTTTAAATGGAAAATATGTGTGACAAGGGAACCATCTGAGATAAATACTTATTAGGAACTCTCACTTGGGAAAAGAGCATATTCTCTATCTAGGTCAGTTCTAAAAATTAGTGACTATATTGGGCGCCTGGGTGGCTCAGTCGGTTGAGCGTCTGACTTTGGCTCAGGGCATGATCTCCCAGTTCATGGGTTCGAGCACCACGTTAGGCTCTGTGCTGACAGCTCAGAGCCTGGAGCCTGCCTTGGATTCTATGTCTGCCTCTCCCCTGCTCATGCTATCTCTCTCTCTCTAAAATAAATAAACATTAAAATTAAAAAAAAAATTAGCGGGTATAAAAAGCACCTGGGGAACTTGTTAATGCTGATTCTTTGACCCCACCCCTAGAATTCATGACTTCTTAAGCCTGGGATGATTCCTAGATAATTTTATATTAACACACTCCTCAGGTGACTATGATGTAAGTTGTCCACAAACAACACTTTAAGGTTCTTCACTAAATTATATTTATTAGACAGTGCTTGTTTTTAGCAGAGTAGGTGAGAGACCATGTTTGACTTTGGACTTCCTCCTTCATGTTTTCTCCATGCTCTTCTGCTCTTGGTCTCCACTCTTCTATCACCTTCAATTCCACCCTCACCCCAAGTGCTCTTGGCCACTACAGTGGCCAGTTTGTCTTTGGGTCTCAGCTGCTAGCTACAGCTTTTCTCCTAATGAAAGGAGACTGTCTTGTTTTCCTCACCTGAGAGTCTTGATGAGAAATGGAATGGCTATTCTAGTGGACTCATGATTTCAGGTCAACCAGCATCCTTTTTGGAATCTTCAATATATGTTAATTCAGTTAACATTTATCTGCTTTTCACAAGGTGGTGGGAATAAGAAAATGAAACACACAGCCTCTATCTTCAAGGGTCTAGAGCAGAATTTGGTGATTTCTTTTTCGTAAAAGCTTCAATAGTAAATGTTTTAGGCTTTGTGCGTCATAAAGTCTCTATTACAACTACTAAACTCTGCCATGGACAATATGTAGACAATGAGTGTCGCTGTGTTCCAAAACATTTTTATTTGCAAAAATAGTTGGTAGATCCATGGTCTAGAAGGCATGGGAATGCGATCAATTATATACATCGTGATAATGCTGGAATAAAGGCTAGAACCAGGAATAGCTATTGTGCTTCATCTCAAGAGCCAGCTCTGATCAGCTTGGAGCACTCCATTCGTTCATTCAACACATATTGACTTATTTGGTACCTTTATATGCTGGATTTAGTAGAACAAACTACTATTATTTATTCACTTTGTTTTCCATGGGCAGGGAGTTACAGCATTAGGGCTGTGTATTTGCCACCAATTAACTGTCTTAAGGATACACAAATGAATAAGGAATATTCTACATGTATAAGCCCATATATTCAAGGAATTCAGTTTTGTGCTAACCAATAAAGCAAGTACTATTATGCCCCTTTTACAGATGTTAAAGGAATGTTAAGGAATGTACTAAGATCACTCAGCTAGTGAGCTGTGGAACAGCACTTCAGCCCATGTTTCCTGCTCATAAATCCAAGACTTTTCTACTACACCCCAGCTGCTTTTAATAATAATGATTTATAGTACAGAGTTCATGGCTTGAACTTTAGTGTAAACCAGAGGTCAATGACCTTTAAAAAATTCCAATCTCTTTCCTTCTGACATGCCTAGACAAGGTTAACATTGAAGCTGATCATGACAACCTTGTTACCAAGAGTAGTTGAGCTTTTGCTGTTTGTGTGTGTCTGTGTGTTTGTGGATGAGTGTATAACCCTACTGAAGACAGGACTCACATAATCCAGTCTCAGAGCTGTGTTGCAATCAAAGAACTTGGTTTAAAGAAATGTTAATATCAAACAACTCAAGTTCTTTGTTTAAATTGCTCAAACATTAAGAAGGGATACATATGCCACAATAACTCTTTTAAAAGTATCCCTCTTACCTAATCATCTAATTCCGTCATACCTTGTGGCTTCTCCTTTTCTACAATTTTTATAACATTCCCGGGAAAGCTTCACCTCCAGTGCTAGTAGCCTTTGCGCTCTTTTGTTTATCCACCTTCCCTGCTTCTATCACAAAATTTGAAGAACTGTTCTGACAATGGCGGAACCTACCTCAGAGAGCTGGGAGGGGAATAAATCAAGTGAGCAAAACAAAAAGTTGTTTGTTAGGTACTCATGTACTTGTTTGTTCTCACAGGCAGGTCTTCAGAAATCCTCCTGAAGCACCCTATGTAAAGTTGTATCCCTCAAGTCTTTCTATTCTATTACTTTGTTTTCTTTTCTTTATAGAACTCATCATTAACACTAATTAGTTACAGAACTAATTGGTTTGTTTACATGTTTATTGTCCATCTTTTCCCCCCACCCCGTCTTCTAAACACTAGACTGAGTTCAAAGAGAACTATCTTGTTTATCCTGTCTTTTGGTATATAGTATATGCTCAATAAAGATTTGTGGGAAAAATGAACAAATGATACAACCTTAACATGTTAAATATCTTAGGGTTTTATAGCTCTCTTGCAGTTTTATAGGTAATAATGCCTTGATTCAAAGGAATTCCTAATAATAAGATACTGGGTGTCAGAATCAGGCCTGTGGGGAAGATATTTTTGGTCATGGGACCTTCTTGGTATGCTTTTAATCAAATAGGTAGATAGTGAAGGATCTTGTTAATGGTATACCATGGACATTACTATGAGAGTTGTTGTATTTTGACAAATGTCAGGAGTTGTAGGACTGTCCTGTAATTGTATGTAGCTGTTTTGTGTATTCACTATTCCTTAGAGGAAGGTCCACAGCTTTCCTCAGATACTCAGTCCTTCCAAATTTTAAGAACTCCAGCTTTCCAGCACTGTTACACTTGTATCCATGATCTTTTTATTAACATTCTGCAGGAGCCAAACATAGCTGGGTTTTCAGGAGAACTGGAACAATGATAGCTAGAATAGTAGGAGGATGAGTCTTCTCTCTTTTTCTGTTTTTTTTGTTTTGTTTTGTTTTTTTTTTTGCGACTTGTCACGTACTCATGATACTTGCATTTTTTTCAAAATGGAAATCTTTAAAAAATTTATAATAATGGAATATATTTGTAATTTAATAAAATCCCATAGTGTTGCAAGTCTAACGTGAAATTCTCCTATTCCCGCACTTTAGAAATGACTCCTAATACCTTGTGTATATACTTTCCAATACTGACTTCAAATATTAATAAACTTGCATTACTCACAATTTTTATGATAGAAGATAATTAAGATGCATAAGGGAGAAAATGACTGTTGAACGACAGGATGAAAGAATGCTTATTATTGTGGTCACCTCTGATTTCCAGTTCTAAGTGCACTGAGGCAGGGATATTGCAGCTACAACAACTACAACAACAGGTAACATTTATTATGTGCTTACTGGCGTCATGTTAAGTGTTTTACATGCCTGATTTTTAAGCCTCACAGGAACCTGTGATTCTGTTATATAACTTCCTTTAACAGCTCAAGAAACCAAGGTGCAGAGAAATGAATGCACTTGCTTGAGTTAAGTAGCAGATCCAAGACTTTCAGGCAGCAAAGCCCACCCTCTTAGTTTTTCACTCCAACTCTGGCAGGATACAGGAGTAGTGTGTGAGGAGTAAAAGGAAGTATTTACTCCTCCCTGAGTTCTTCCCTGGTGTAAGGTCATGGAGTATAGTTCTCTGAACCTCTGCCCTTGTCTCCATCTGCTGTTGTTTGAGGAAAGAATGAATTGGACTCAATGCAAATTATATTCCTCAAAATGGGTGGTCCAGAAAAACTCAGAAGGGGGTACAAAAATTGAACTGTGCATCTCTGAAATTTTTATATCAAATTACTTTTAAAATAACCGTATTAAAGCTTCCCATGGCACAAGAACTTTCTAAGCAGGAGTGGGACCTGTAACTAGTTCAGGGATAAAGACCTTAATGATGTGATGTGATGTGGTAGCCAGTGGAAGCTGGGATTTCTACTCTGGTTATTAATGATAGTAATAAGGATGATGATAAATGAAGTGTATCTGTTAGATTTCAGCAGAATCTTAATTAAAAGATGAACACAAAGACACCCTCTTTCCAACAAAGGCATTGGTGTATGAATGGTGATAACTAATTAGTTGCCCATTGACTATACTTCTGGTCTGAGAAGAAGAGACAGCTTCCCAGCTTCTGCTCTAGGAAGGTTGGTGAGCAGGCCAATTCCAGGTTGACAACCTTATAAGTAAGAGGTACTGTTTCAAAATTCCACTCTTAGGCAGCTAAAGTCCTGAGAGTTTAAGTGTCATGAATAGGAGAATTTCCTAACATGTAGGACCCTTGGAAAATATCTTGTCCAGGTCCTTCATTTATACATAAGTAAGCTGAGGCCCAAAGTGAGAAATTCCTTGCCCAAGGTTACACAGTTGCAAGGTCAAGACTCCAGATTTCTAGACTTCCATGATTATATACCTTTTATCTTTTCAATGTTGCCTCCTTAGGATTTGGACTATAAATGGTCTTTAACCATTTCTTCAATAGAAAACTATGCATTGTTTAGGGCATACCCTTTTAGGCTGTTTGATTCTCACCTTTCATCACCCTTAAAGTGTTTTATTACTCTGTAAAGTAGAGATAACAGATAGCAAGGCAAAAATAATTCTTGTTTCTTGGTATGCAATTGAATATGCAGTTGAATTCTATCTGGTGGACAGCCATACAAAAGTCATTTTGTGTCCATTTTCACATTTTAACATTCTTTTAAATAACACAAATTTGTGCTTTTACGTTTGAACTGGTTATATCATCCGTTTGGTTTATTAAATAATAAATAAAATCTTTAACATGTTATTTTATGTGTGTATAGGTTATAATGATTTTACTTTTGTGGTGGAAAATATGTTTTAACACTACCATTTTCATATGTTTTGGACATAACCAAGAACTATCTTTTACTTAATATCTTTCTTGAAATTCATTCACTTTAAAATACTTAATCTATTTTACAAGGACATTTGGTATCCATACTACAAATGGAAACTATTTACCATAAATAAGATTTAAGGATAAAAAATAAATACAATGAAAATAGAACAATGTTATTGAGTTTTAATTAGAAATGGTTTGTGGGCGCTCTGAAGCCAAGGCCTGCTTTATCTCTGTTATAATGAATATTAGCGGGAATTAAGGACACTCTAACATCAAAATGTATCTTTCTTCTTGCACTGGCTGGGTCAGAAGAATTAAAAGAAAATGGAAATGAAATGAACTTTCTTACAATGAGAGTCAGTGTTACTTAGTGCCATGTTCAGAGAGGAGTTAAGATGGCGGAGCAGTAGGGGGACCAGGATTTCCCTCCTCCCTCAAACACAGCTATTTTGAGGTCAGATCACTTGGAACACCCAGGAAATCAATCTGTGGAGTGGCAGAAGGATCTCTGTAGGTGGGAGGAGACAGCTTGGCAGACCGAGGTGTGTGTATGTGAATTGGGGGAGATAAAACAGGATAGGCACAGGGGGGAAGGAACCCCTTCTGTGGAGAGACAAAGGGGAAAGACAGGCTGTGGAATTACAGTATTGTGTTAGTATAGGAGAAAAACCTCTACGGACCATGGACTGGAGAAGGAGAAATACGGAGAGTGCCAGTTTCTATTTTGCAAACACTTTCTTTCAGGAGATGAAGATCAGAGTTTTCAAAAGTGCAGGACTTTCTCTGCACCAAAGCCACTGCCCTGTGCACTCGTCTTGGAGGTGGGGCGGGGCGGGGAGCTACCCCAGGTACAGTAGCTATCTCAGGGATGCACTGGGAGAGAGCAGTCCCCTTCCCCGAGTACTGTGGGAATAGGGTTTATTGCCTCCCCAAGGACAGAAGACCCTGCAGGCGCCAGCCAAAGGCCTTTTATCAGCAAGGCTGAGTGGCACTACACCAGAACAGGGTCCAGGCGGTGCAGGGCCCTTTGAGACATTGGGTTTTGAATCCCAGCAGAGCACATAGAAGGCTCGGGAGGCTGTGGAGCCCAGCAAGTGGACTGCCTGGGCTGATCCGGGAGGACGGCCTGAACGGCATGGTTCGAGACACCCAGTCCAGGGAGGAGACACTGGGGTATTGCCATTTTTCTCCCCATCACCATCACAGTGGGGCTTCAGGAAACAGCACAGGGGCCCCAAATGGAGGCAGGACCTGCTTACACCTAACGCCACCCCCCTGTGCCTGGTAATTGCTTATTTACTGGAACAAGACTGACACAGAATTAGACCGCCTCCCCTCCAGACCAGCATAGCCACCAGTCCAGGAACCAACAGACAGATGCCTTGTGTTTTTGCCTGTTAGTCTGTTTGCATCTTCTCTTCTCTTCTCTTCTCTTCTCTTCTCTTCTCTTCTCTTCTCTTCTCTTCTCTTCTCTTTTCACCCTCTTCTTCTTCTTTTTTTTTTTCCCCCTTTGGAACCAGGCTCATAGTTTCTGATTTGATTTTGGTCAGTTTTTAACATATATCTAAAATCCGGGGAAGGAAACAAGCATCCAAGTCCAAGAGGCACAGAGAACTCCCTTCAAAATCAACAAATATATATAATGTATTTTTTCTGGTTTGTTTGTTTAATCAGAAAATTTTACTCTATTCTTTTTACACCTTTTCTGTATCTCTTTCTTCTTTATTTTCCTTTCTCTCTCTCTGGACTAAGACTTATAGTCTTTTTGATTCTCTGATTGGTCTTTTTTTTGCCCCTTTCATTTTTCTCTTTGTATGGGATCAGGCTCCCCACCTTCCTTTTTTCCTTCGTTTTTTCAATGAACAAATCAAAGCACACCTGTTGGAAGGTCCAAACACTCCACCACTACACAAGGAGGAGCTTTGTAGAGGACTGACCAGTGAGATAGAGCAGCCAAAATGCAACAGCAGAGTGCATGCAACAGTCCAAAAACACCTTCTAAAGTGCCAGGCCCTGGACCTGTGTATGACTTCGTATTAATATGGTATTACTCTCAAGTTCAGGACACATAACAAGTTTTAAAACACATAAAAGACAGAAACCTAACCAAAATGATGAAACAGAAGAATTCTTCTCAAAAGAAAATCCAGGAAGAAGTGACAGCCAGAGAATTGCTCAAAACAGATATAAACAATATATTTGAACAAGAATTTAAAATAACATAAGACTAATAGCTGGGCTTGAAAAAAGCATAGAAGGCTAAGCAGAGAATCTATTGCTGCAGAGATCAAAGACCTAAGAAATAGTCACGATGAAAGAAGAAATGTTGTAAATGAGTTGCAAAATAAACTAGATACAGTGACGGCGAGGATGGAAGAAGCAGAGGAGAGAATAGGTGAGATAGAAGATAAAATTATGGAAAATTATGAAGCTGAAAAAAAAGAGCAAAAGGAAATTACTAGACCATGAGGGCAGAATTACAGAGCTAAGTGATTCCATGAAATGAGATGATATCCATATCATAGGAGTTCCAGAAGAAGAAGAGTGAGAGTCAAAAATAAACTCAAAATGGATAAAGGACCTGAATGTGAGACAGGAAACCATCAAAACCCTAGAGGAGAAAGCAGGAAAAGACCTCTCTGACCTCAGCCGTAGCAATCTCTTACTCGACACATCCCCAAAGACAAGGGAATTAAAAGCAAAAGTGAATTACTGGGACCTTATGAAGATAAAAAGCTTCTGCACAGCAAAGGAAACAACCAACAAAACGAAAAGGCAACCAACGGAATGGGAAAAGATATTTGCAAATGACATATCGGACAAAGGGCTAGTATCCAAAATCTATAAAGAGCTCACCAAACTCCACACCCGAAAAGCAAATAACCCAGTGAAGAAATGGGCAGAAAACAGGAATAGACACTTCTCTAAAGAAGACATCCGGATGGCCAACAGGCACATGAAAAGATGTTCAGCGTCGCTCCTTATCAGGGAAATACAAATCAAAACCACACTCAGATATCACCTCACGCCAGTCAGAGTGGCCAAAATGAACAAATCAGGAGACTATAGATGCTGGAGAGGATGTGGAGAAACGGGAACCCTCTTGCACTGTTGGTGGGAATGCAAATTGGTGCAGCCGCTCTGGAAAGCAGTGTGGAGGTTCCTCAGAAAATTAAAAATAGACCTACCCTATGACCCAGCAATAGCACTGCTAGGAATTTATCCAAGGGACACAGGAGTACTGAAGCATAGGGGCACTTGTACCCCAATGTTCATAGCAGCACTCTCAACAATAGCCAAATTATGGAAAGAGCCTAAATGTCCATCAACTGATGAATGGATAAAGAAATTGTGGTTTATATACACTATGGAATACTACGTGGCAATGAGAAAAAATGAAATATGGCCTTTTGTAGCTACGTGGATGGAACTGGAGAGTGTGATGCTAAGTGAAATAAGCCATACAGAGAAAGACAGATACCATATGGTTTCACTCTTATGTGGATCCTGAGAAACTTAACAGGAACCCATGGGGGAGGGGAAGGAAAAAAAAAAAAAAAGAGGTTAGAGTGGGAGAGAGCCAAAGCATAAGAGACTGTTGAGAACTGAGAGCAAACTGAGGGTTGATGGGGGGTGGGAGGGAGGAGAGGGTGGGTGATGGGTATTGAGGAGGGCACCTTTTGGGATGAGCACTGGGTGTTGCATGGAAACCAATTTGACAATAAATTTCATATATAAAAAAAAAAAAGAGTGAGAGAAAGCGGCAAATTTATTTGGAAAAATTATAGCTGAGAACTTCCCTAATCTGGCAAAGGAAACAGGCATCCAAGTCCAAGAGGCACAGAGAACTCCCTTCAAAATCAACAAAAACAGGCCAACACCATGACATATCATAGGGCCATGTTCATGTACCATCTAAAATCACTTCCCGTACCACCTAAAAGCATCTTCAGGGTACAGGGAGGGATATGTGTCCACATTTTAGGAAACACTGCTTTAGATAATTAGCTTTTTGCTAATCTTGTAGATGGAGACAGACAATGCTTATATCATTTACAGTAGCACACGATAAAGTTGTTTGCAGTTAAAAACTAAAATGCATTTTATAATAGCATCATTTTATCTAAAACCTTAACAAGAATTTATCCATAAAATTGAAAATAGAAAATGTCTCTGAGTTGCTGTTACAAAGGTCCATTATTTTATTCTGCAGGTCTAGCTACTTTCATGCCTTTATACAGATAGAGTAAATGTAAAATAAAGGTAGATTTAAAGTAAGTTCTGTAGAATCATGGGGACAACTAAAGTCAAAAGAAGGAGTCCTGGGAAAGCAGAATGGTCTGGACCATTGACTGTAGGAGCAGATAGCACTATTACATATCAATGAATTCCTTCGACCCTGCCCATGTTTCAGCAGTAACTGTTTGGAATGACTCCCGGGTCTTTAGTTCCAGTTCAGAGTTCTTTCTTTAGCTCCTGCTCTACATAAACCATAACCTTGGAGACATCCTTACTGTGAGAACTCTATCGAGGTCCAGGAACCAACTATCATCTTCTGCCCCAATCATGTTTGTCCTCTTGAGTTCCTTAGCTCAGTGAATGGCATGTCTATCCTTCTAGTTACCTGAGCCAGGAAACTGAGGTTATTTTTTGACTCCCACCCCTCTCCCACCATATTCAATTGATTATCAGGTCCTTTGGGGTCCACTGCTTCAAAAATTTCAAATTGGTCAACTTCTTTTTATTCCTAGTGCCATTATTTATGTTAACTCATCTTCTTCTATTATGTAGACAACTTCAACATCTTCCTAACTGGTCTCCTTTCCTTTAGGTACCCTTGTGTACCTCAAAGTCTATTCTACATATTTCTGTGAATAAATTTTATGATGTGAAAATCTGCCTAAAAATTTAATGTAGCTGTGTATTGCACTCAGAATGAAGTCTGGACCACTTATGGCAATTTATATGATCCTTCATGGTCTGGCTCTGCGTCCTTCACTAGTCTTTATTGACAGCCCCTCTCTCAAGCACCTATCTGTTACCCTATCTACCAGTATCTGCACCCATATACAGTTTTGAGCCTGTTGTAGTAAGAATTACTCATTTATCTAAAGCTAAATTCTTTTAATTGTACCCTAAATCCTGACATCCTGCCACTTAGGGACATTATTTTCACAATTCTCCCCTTTCTCTCCTACAGCCTCAATCTCTGTAGGAGGTCATTCCATCAACATTTAAATATGTGGTTAGTTTTCACATCTTCTCTTGATTCTGCCTTTTATGCTAATTGTGACTCCATTTATTTTTCTCTCCTGTGCTGTCTTAATTTTCTTCCTTCCTTTTCTCTCTTAAACTCACCCCACTCAACCTTTTGCTCCTATATCCCTCATCAAAATAGTTTCTGTTAAGGTTACCAAGTGACTTCCATACTGCTTAATTTAGTGGTTGTTTTTCAGAACTCATGTTATGTGACCTATCAGCAGCTTTTGATCCAGCTGAATACTTGCTCCTTAATGCTTTCTTCCTTTGACTTCTGGAACATCACACATTTGCTTGGCTTTCCTCCTACCTCACTGGTTGGTTCTTCCAAATGTCCTTTCCTAGTTTCTCTTCTTCCTGACATCTAAATATTGGAGTGCCCTGTGGCCATTCCCTAGTCTTCCTCTTTTCTCTATCTACATTCATTCTTTTGGGGAGTTTGGCTGGTCACTTGGATTTACATGCCATCTATATACTGGTGACTTTCCAGTTTATATATTCAGTCAGACTTCTTTCCTGAACCTCAGACTCATACATTTTGCAGCACACTGAGCTTCTTCACTTGCATACTGGATAGACATTTCAAATTCAACTTGTCCAAAACTGAATTCCTGACCTTCCTTTTCACCTCTGTCCCAAACCTGCCTTATCCACAAAATTTCCCTTCTCAGCTGATAACATTTCATCCTTCCATATGATCAAGCACAAAGTGGGGAGACATGTTCAAATACTTTGTCTCTCACATCCCACAACAAAGCTGCAGGAAACACTATGGACTTGGCTTTCAAAATGCATCCAGAATTTAACCCCTTCTCATCTCTACTGCTGCTACTCTAGCCACTGTCATCTCTAGCTTGGGTTAGTGTGGTACCCTTCTAACACATCTCTCTATGTCTACCTGCCATGGAGCCTCCCTCTGTCTGGAATGCCGATTCTTCAGACAGCAGCATAGTGAGCTCCTTTAAGTCTTTGTTCAAATGTAGCCTTTTTGATGAAGCCTATCCTGACCATACTAGTTACATAGTACATATTATAAAAAAATTCATCTATTAAATTTATTTTTTATTCACAGTCTTCTGGAAACAGGGGAAGTTGTCTATAATGAGGCTATGCCAGATATGATGCCCTCCCTCTGCTTACTTTGACTCATGGATGGGATGTCTAGCTCAGGTGAACAATGGATAGTGGGAATGAGCTAGTGTTCCTCTTACCTTCCAGAACATGGTCCCAGAATTATGGGGGCACCAGATCCCTTGGATGCTATGAAAATGGAGTCACGTGGTAAGGATGGAAGGACATCCATGTTCTGAGCACTATTTGTCTCCTTCTTCATGGGTGGCTTTGGATAAATCCCTTGACTTCTTAGGCCTTACTTTTCTAACTTAAGAATTTCTTTTGCAAGCCTAAATTTTCCTTCTGTTCTTATGTTGATAAACTAATTAAAAATATAGCATATCAAGAAACATAGCATAGTGGATACAAGTGTAGACTCTGGTATCAGGCTGCTTGGATTCTAATCCTGACACTGTACTTATAGGTAGTATGACATTGAACTTCATCCCTCTGAGTTTTTCTATCTATATAAAACACAGTTACAAGACCTCATTGTCATTTCCAGAGATAAATTACATTATTTTGGGTGTAGGGGTTGGGAATGGAAGGATATAGGTAGAGACACTGAGGGGAGATTCCAACAAAAATTTCTTTAGAGTCTGTGTCTGTGGGAAATTGAGAACAGCAACTGTCATCCTTTGACTAAATGAGTTCATTTGGGATTGACTAATTGGTGGACACTGCTCAGTAAATGCTATTTGAATAAATAAATGAATGAATGTAACTGGAAAATAATACTGTACCTGCATCCTAGGACCCTGTGAAGTTGAATTAGATATCTAGGTAGGAGAGCAATTTGAATTTATATAGCCCTTTTTCTCTAAGTATATCAAAGTACATACAGTCAGTTCTGGTTTATATGTGTGTGGTTAGCTATGGTAGATTTTTAATGTCCTGCTGTCTTTGCAATGCATGTCAATTTGGTTTTGGGCTACTTCTCTTTGTTCTCAGGTTGGGAATAGTGGGGAGGGCACCATGAGGCAATGCAAACTCATTTTAGTAGCAGTTTAGAAATAATGATGAAGACAAAATGGGGTTTGAAAATGTAAACTGAGTATTCCAAAGCTGAATGAGAATGAGTTTTGTATTATCTGTTCATTTACATTGTTTACATAGCACTTCCCTTCCCACAGTGTGAATAATTACTGTGGGGAAGTGGAAAGAACATGGGAGTTAAACTTGGATGCATCTAGGTCTGAGCCTAAGTTCTTTTACTTTATAGCTATGTGCCGTTAGCAAGTCCGTTAACTTCCCTGAACCTCAGTTTTCTTATCTTTAAGTATAGCTGTTATGGACTGAAATTTGTAGATTCAATCTCTATGATCTTATTTGGAGATAGGGCCTTTAAGGTCGAGATTTTCTCCAATATAACTGGTGTTCTTATAAGAAGAGGAAGAGGTACGGGGATGTGCATGCACAGAGGAAAGGCCAGGTGAGGAATTTTACATGTATCATTTAAAATTGCAGAAGGCAGCTGCCTGCAAACCAAGGAGAGAGGCCTCACCAGAAACTAAGTGCCTGTTGGCACTTTGATCTTGGACTTCAAGCCTCCAGAACTGTGAGAAAGTACATTTCTGTAATTTTTAGAAAAAGTTTATCTATTTTGTGGGAGAGAGAGGGCTCCCAGCGCAGAGCCTGACACTGGGCTCAATCTCATGAACCATGAAATCTGGGTCTGAGCCAAAATCAAGAGTCGAACACTTATCTGACTGAACCACCCAGGTGCCCCTAAATTTCTGTATTTTAATTCTGTTTTATTATGTTATGGAGGCCTGAGCAAAGTAATCCAATAGGTAATAATGCTGCTGCTGCTGGAGACTGTGATGAGTCACAATAAAACTGCCACCATCAGAGGAGGTATACTCTAAGGGTTTAGAGTGAACTTTTGAGGTCAGAATTAACTAGGCTCATCATAGTTCTGCCATTTATTGGCTCTGTAATTAGATTTTTAACCTATCTGAGCCTCAGTTTTCTTAGCCATAAAATAAGCATCAATACAACACCAATCTCAGAATGATGTCATAAGACATCATTGAATAAGTTATTGTGTATAAAATGTTTTGCACACTGCTTGTATATGCCATGAAACAGGATATATGCTTCCTACATACTGGTTTAAAAATCACACTTGCACAACTTACCTTATAGAGTTTTGTGAGGATGAAGTAAAATATTGCACGTGAAGGTGCTGTGTAGAATTAAGTAATTTTATTGTTATAATAAAGATGTGACAATTTTGGACATTAGTAAGAATTATTCATTTAACAAATACTTAATGTGTTTATATTATATATAAACTCTCATTAATAAATTCTAATTCTATGGTATTTATCTCCAAGCTTCTCAGATAAGTGCAATGTTTTTGAATAGTTAGGTGGCTGTGCTGTTGGTCAGAGCTACAGCAATCTCAGAACCATATCCTTTGATTGGCTTTCAGAGGCAAAAGTTAAAACTGCATTCTGTTGATCTCCATAACCCAGAAATGGTTGGTTGTTAGTGAAGCAAAATCATTATTTCCATGTAAAGAATTCACCAAGAATAAAAGTTAATGACAGAAAGGAGTTCAGATCTACAAGCCCTTTATAGCATTATGTGTTTGAGCTTCAGATTGCTTGATGCTTTTCAATCATGCCTGGGTTTATTTAAAAGATTACAAAGGTATTGGTCTTGATTTTTTTTTGTTAAGTGATTCATAGGAATTTTACCTTTTTAATTTCTATGTAAATGGGATCTTTCTTTAACATGAAATATTCTAATGGATTTTTGCTGACATACAGTAAAGCTATTAATTTTTGTTTATTTATATTTTATCTTACTCCATGTTGAAGTCCCTTATTAGGTTGAATGGTTTTTCAATTAATTTATTTGGATTTTCTAGGAAGATAATTATTATTACAAACAATAATTTTGTCTTTTCCTTTTTAATATTTATTTCATATTTCTTTTTCTTGTCCTACTGCATTGGCTAAGACCTCCAGAACAAATCTCAGTGGTATTGGCATCTTTGCTTATTCCTAATTTTAATACAGGTATCCTTAGTCTTTCATCATTACATAAGTTTACTGTTACTATCTGATATATATTTTAAATACCATGGTAAGAAAGTTTCCCTTGATTTCTAGCTTAGCAAGTGTTCATAGTTTGATTTGTTTGTTCCCTTTAATAGAAGTCACTATTCTCATTTATTCAGACTAGGGCCATCATCCCATTCCCCCTGGACCCATAAGCCAAGGCCTAGGAGGGAGTTGTTGGAAAGTTTGGGTCAATCTTAAGCATCCACAATGCCTCATTGTATAGATTTTTCAAAGTTAGGCCAACTGTAGGAACTGGAACTAAACTGATTAAATGAATCACTGACAAAAATGAGGACTAATTTTTTTGAACTCTCAAACCAAACCCAAATGTTATTTTTTAATTGAGTGAGAGTCAAAGAAAAGGTCTTTTTTCTTTTTAAAACTCCCTAGGAAATTAGTTCAAAGCAGTCCCAAAGCTATATATTTTTGAGTACTGTTGAAATGGAACAAAGGGAGAACTTCAAATGTCTCTAAATTCAGTCTGCTGGGACAAATGCTTCATCCATGCAAAGTCCCTGGTAACAGGAGGCATACTGCTGGAGTTGGTGTGGCCAGACTCCGGAAATGGCAGCAGAACTCCAGCTCTTACTTCTGATGTTGCAGTGTTACTCCAGCATCACCCCAGGACGTAAGTAGAATATGAAACTTGGTCAATCTGGTATTAGGAATCCAGCTCAAGCCGTCACTTCCTAGAATATATTCTTGAGGAAGGATAAACTGCACACACACTTATATATGTAATTCATCTGCAACCACCCCCCTACCTCTTGTCATAACAACAAAGCAAATGAAATTAGTTACTTTTCCATGTAGGTGCTTTCCTATGAAAAAGTTGAGAAATAGGTAAAATGTCTTCAGTCCTACAGTTTTGCATCTCTGCCCCCTTCCATTTTCTCAGAAGACAGGTCTTATTCACCTTTGCAGTACTAAAATGGTACCACGATTTAAAAGTTTAATTTTTTAGGGAAAACTTCTTTGACTGCTATCCTAACCCAGTTTAGGTCAGTTTGAATCTTCTGACTGGTTCACATTACACACTGTGTTCACATTACTATCCCAACTGAAACAAAATTATTTCTATATGTTTGCACATTTCTCAGTTTACTATCTGTCTTCACAACTAACAGTTAAGCTCAATGACGGAAGTTATTTGGAATGTGACTCATCCATAGTATGTTACCAATAGACATGGAAAAATGGTTGGATGGATGACTTGGAGGAGCACAGGGAGAGAACTCTAATATGGCCGTGGTTGCCAGCCTTTTTGGATATGACCATAACCTGCTCTCTACGTGTTTAAATATTCCTCAGTTTATAATGTCCCCCCACTCCATGATTATAATAGTAACCATGCTAGATGTACTTTTGGGGCACGTAACCTTTGTGATTAATCTGCTGTGCCAAGCACTGAGTTCAGTTGGGCTAACAGGTGAAATGCAATTCCTGAAAAAAATTTCAATTCAAGCTCACCCACAGTCTGGTTTCATTCTTATATCTTACCATTTCCGTGAGGTAAGAACACACTTTGTACTTCCTGCTCCTTTGCCTTTGCCCAAGTTGCTTCTCTCTAAAAAGCTCTGTTTCCCCAGCTATGTAATGCTAAGTATCATTCCAGGAGTGTGCAAGTGCTCCTGTGTGAACACACATGCACACATATGCACACACACACGAGTAAGGGAGGGCAGAGAGAGAGGAAGAGAAAGAATACTTTTCATGTTCATTTATTTTTGACAGAGAGAAAGAGAAAGTGCGCGAGAGCGCTAGTCGGGGAGGTGCAGAGAGAGATGAGGACAGAGGATCCGAAGCAGGCTCTGCGCTGACAGCAGAGTCTGATGTGGGGCTTGAACTTGGGAGCCATGAGAACACGACCTGAGCCCAGGGCAGATGCTCAACCAGCTGAGCCACCCAGGTACCCTGTAAGAGAGAGAATCTTAAGCAGGCTCCATACTCAGTGTGAAGCCTGACACGGGCCTCGATCTCACAACCCTGAAATCCTGACCTGAGGTGAAATCAAGAGTTGGATGCTTAACGGACTGAGCTACCCAGGCACCCCCCAGATCAAGTTTAAATCTCACCTTCTCCAGAAATCCTTCTCTTACTGCTTAATTCTTCCCTCTTTCCAAAGAGTCCCCTTAGCACTTACATTCTGATGCTCTTACTTAATACATAGCCCTGATGGTGTTGACTTTAGCTCTGCCACAGGCTGTATTCCCTGGGAAGCAGATTTTGAGGTGGGCTTGAGTAAGGTAAGATGTTTGTTAGGGATTGCCCTTTGGACTAACAACTGTAAAAGGGAGATGAAAGAGTGGGCTGAGGGAGAAACAGACCTGAGATGTAGGTAGACGTTACTAGAACCTCCACTGACGAGGGGAGCTATGACCAGCCAGAGTTGCTTGACATTGACTAAAATGGCCAAGCTTTTACACTCCTATGGTTATCAGTCACTGGCTGTGGCCACCTTGGGTAGGGAGTGGTCTTGGGCAAGGCAGCTCTCTGCAGTTGCTATATTCCCGAGTGGGGGCAGCTAAAGGATCTCTGCACATAGCACTCCCAGCAGGGGGGACAAATTCTTTCTTGAAAGGCAGTCAGTGCCTACCACAAGTTTGTTAAGGCACAGACCGTATCTTATTTACTGGTGAAATCCCCATAGTGCCTAGGTCTGTGCTTGACACACAATCAATGCTCTGTGCATTAATAGATGCTAAATGAATTGCCAGTTGCTTGTGGTCTAGATTCTTATTTCTGATCATATAGTGAGTTCTTTGAGATCAAGAACACTTACTCCTCCACAGCTTATTACTAGGCTTTTCACATAATGTGGGAGATTGATCTGGCTGTCTCTTAGAGCTAATGCACTGGTATGTGTTTCATATTTGGGTGTGTGTCTGATTTGGGTTGCTTTATACATCAAGGTACATATGTCATGGAGGGTGAATGCGTGTTCTGGTTGGCGTAGGTTGTGGCTGAGGGCTTGGGCATATGCCTGTGATATAGCTGAATGTTTATGTTGGTGTAGTTGGTTGGGTATGCTAAGTTTTTGTGGTGCCTTAGTTGGAGCATATCTTGTCATGACTTGGTATACGTAAGTTGTGATTAGAAGTGTATGTGGATCGTGGATGGTATTGGTGTTTGTGGTGGTTGACTTCGGGCATGAGAACTGGGGATGAGAGAGAGATGAAGTTGCCAGTGTGTACGTATGTTGTGAGGGCTGTGTGTATGTACGTGTATGTATGTATATGGGTGTGTGTGCACATAGATATGTGTGTTCATGCTTGAGTGTGAGCATGTGGTGTCTAGAGTGCATCTGCCCTGGGGTGTGGTGCACAATGTTGGCTGCAGTTGGGAGCCCAGATTCAAAGCTGGAGGCCTTTCTCCTCCAGCCTTGCGAAGGCCGGGCAGGCTGCATCCCCAAGACTAGCAGCATGAAGTCCCTCCACTTTCAACAGACAGCAGTATCAGCCATAATTAAAGCTAATTATTCCACAGTGCTCTGCATGTGTGTTGGCCTCCAAAGTACCCTGCGATGAGCAGGGAGGCAGCAGGGCTGTTTTTCTTCATAAAAACTTATGAGGAGCGCTGAGCAGATTAACAGCTTTAATGACAAAAATTACCGCTTACAACACTGACTTCAAATCAAAGAACAATATCCGCAGACAGATATTTTCATGGTTTTCATAACAATTCATTACAGGTGGCACCAAGGGATTACATTTTTATTTCCCCTGTGTCGTCTTTCTCAGACTCAGGTTCATTTCTCTTAATGAGGCGGCGGAAGATAAAGGGCAGAGACAGTGCCTCCATGGCGGCTGCTGCGCGAGAGGCATTTAGGGTCACAGAGCCTTCAGAGCTTGGGAGAGGAGGGGCTGAGGAGAGAGAGTGATGGGAGCAAGAGGCTTCCTGCCATAATGAACCAAAATTAAGACATAAATTCTCCCACCTTTGTTCCGACAGCTCCAACTTGGGGATTCAGCTTTTTAATGAGGAATGGATCAGAAGCAAAAATTATTAGCTAATTAATTGTACAGAGAACAAAAAAAAAAAAAAAAAGAAAAGAACCAAAAAACCTTGCAGGAAGGATTGGGAAAGGGGAGCTGTCCCGTCCCAGTAGTTCTTCAGAAGCAGCACTGAAGAGAAAGTTTCCGTGTTTACACAGTGGCTTTGGGGAGTGGAAGTGGGTATGTGCGTGTCTGGGTGGGGGGGCTGGTTCTTGTTTGTCAGGCTTGGCTTGGTAAGACAGAATGTGGTAGCGATCCAAAGGGCTTTTGGGGAGGAGCCTCCCATAATGCCTTCTTGCTGACTTCCTTTAGACTCTTGCCAGTGTGGCTTTCTGATTAAGCCAAATGAGCAGAACCATTTGAAGAGTCAAGTGTAGTAGCTTCCCACGTGTGGCTTCTGACCCCTAACCATTGGATCAGTGGCTCTCAAGTTTAAGTGTTCATAAGAACCACTGGGGAAGCCTGGAAAAGTGTAGCTTCCTGAGTGTGACTCACCAGGTCTGGGCTGGGGCCTAGGGATCTGCATTTAAAACAAGTGTACCAGGTGATTTTTCTGCCTACTTAAGGTTAAGAGCCACCGGTCTGTGCTCAGAATCAGGAATTCTATTTCATTTTTTATTGTCCCCTGTTTCTGCCTGTGACTTTGGACTGTTTATTTCTTTATTCTATGTCTTGGTTTCCTTGTCAATGCACCAAATACAATAATTCCAGTTGAGAAATTGCTTTGAGATGAATGCCTCATTTGCTTTCACTGCTTGTAAAACCCAAATTAAATCTCGAAATCCTGGTATACTCTTTACAATCCATTCAGATCTCTAACAGGTTTATAAATAAAATAATTAAAACAGAAAAATATATTGCTTGTCATCAGCTTTTCATTTTGAATTTGGTCTTTCCTTTCTTTGCTGCTATGTTTCTCGGTACTGGTTGGTAAAGATTTAAAAAAAAAATTATTGTGGGACTCCAGAAATAGAGAAACAAAATGGTTGTAGCAGGAATATAAGAAAAGGCAGATGGGTCTATAGTGCATTTAGAGTGCAGCAGACAACATGTGAGTGTCTTGATTACAATTTGTCAGACTATACACCTCCTTCTATCAACTTCAACAGGTCAAAGAACATTACCACTGCAGCTATCTGTGAGGGACAAATGCAACTGCATATGATTATTTTTGTGTATGAGGCAATGAGGGGATTCTGCCTTATAGAATTCTGATTATAGCTTGTGTGCTGGACATGGTGCTAGGTATAAATATTATGGAGATAAATAGGACATATTTCTTGCCAATAAGAAGTTCATAGTCTAGAGGAAAATAGGTAGAGGAACTGATAATTATGATATTGTGTGGTGATACATGCTGGGTACCATGGAGTTACAGAGGAATGACACATCATTTTTGGTAGGAAGCAAAAAGAGGCTGTGGAGTGTTTGGGAGGATGTCACCACATTGGAAGGCAATGAAGGGAGATTCTTATTGGCAGGACCACTTGGCACAATTGTCAAATGGGTAAAGATTGTTTCTCGCACATCCTCAATCTCTTGTTTCAACAACTCTCTCCACATCAGGTGTCTCCTGATCCCAGGGGAAACCAGTGACTTAGATGCCCGGGGATTCTGCTCAACACCACCAGAATGTGACCCTCTTTATACTCCCACTCATGATGAATGCTTCCTAACCACCAACACTTCACTGTGTTGTTCTCTATTCACTTATCTTTCTGACATGATGATTTGGAACAACTTTAACTCTTCTCTCTTTTCCTTTTGCCTGTGACATTAAACAGTCACTAAAACCCTTTGCTTCTATCTCTTAAGTGTCTTTTTATTTTTATTTATTTTTATTTTAGAGAGAAAGAGAGACCACAAGTGGGGGAGAGGGCAGAGGGGTAGAGGGAAAGAGAGAAAGAATCCCAAGCAGGCTCCAGGCTCAGCACGGGGCCCAACAGGGGGCTTGATCCCATGACCCGGGGATCATGACCTCAACTGAAATCAAGAGTCAGACGTTCAACCAACTGAGCCACTCAGGCTCCCCTGAAATGTCTTTTGATGTCTTCTTCTCTCCCTTTTGACTTTTCTATCATCTGACATCATATTTTTTATCATCTCTGACCTAGATTCTTAGCAACCTTAAGGTAGCCTTTTTGCCTCTAATTTTTCTGCCATTTGATACATTCTCTATATGGCCATATATACTATTTAAAATGAAAATAGGAAGAGTTACCTTTTTTCTTACATTTGTTGGATAAATGCAATCACTTCTTTGTGGCCTTAGAGGACTTGAATATTTTGACCCAATTCCAGTCTTTCTAGGATCATCTCCTTCTGCTAGTTTCTGGCTTCAACCACGCAAAATGCTCTAATATTGTCTCCAGTGAGCCATTTGTCCTCCTTTGGGCACACAGTATACTTCCATGGTTTTATGCTTGTCTAATATGATTCCTTCTGCTTGGAATGCGTTTTAGAGAAATTTATACTCCAATTCTTCCCTAGAGGAGTTAAAAATAAGATCGGATAATTGAAATGATTAGATGATTGGATGGTTGAAATGATACACACTATCTCCTCTATCATAAGTCCATGTTATGGCTGAAAAGAAGTTCATATGGTTTGATCTAGTCCTTGATCTTAACAATTCAACACATTAAACAGCGTTTACTACTTTATTCTGGCCATGTTCCCCCTAGTCCCATACTTAAATATATGTTGAGGAATGTTAAATATTTACAGTTGATTTTGTAAAGTATTTCATTCCTTTTGGACTTCTTCTGTAATGCTGTTGGAATTTAATGAGTTTAAAAAAATTTTTTTAATGTTTTATTTATTTTTGAGAGCAAGAGAGACAGCACAAGTGGAGGAGGGGCAGAGAGAGAGGGAGACACAGAATTCAAAATAGGCTCCAGGCTCTGATCTGTCAGCACAGAGCCTGATGCAGGGCTCAAACTCACACACCATGAAATCATGACCTGAACCGAAGTCAGACGCTTCACCACCTGAGCCACCCAGGTGCCCCTAATAAGTTTTTTTTTTAATTTTTTTTTCAACGTTTATTTTTGGGACAGAGAGAGACAGAGCATGAACGGGGGAGGGGCAGAGAGAGAGGGAGACACAGAATCGGAAACGGGCTCCAGGCTCTGAGCCATCAGCCCAGAGCCTGACGCGGGGCTCGAACTCACGGACCGCGAGATCGTGACCTGGCCGAAGTCGGACGCCCAACCGACTGCGCCACCCAGGCGCCCCAATAAGTTTTTTTTTTAATGTTGATTTATTTTTGAGAGAGAGAGCAAGCGCGCGCGCGCACATGCACACACACACACACACACACACACACACACACACACACACGGGTGCGCGCGCGCGCGCACGACTCGGGGAGGGGCAGAGAGGCAGGGGGACACAGTGTCCCAAGCAGGCTCCAGGTTCTGAGCTGTCAGCACAGAGCCCAACGTGGGGCTCCAACTCAAGAACCATAAGATCATGACCTGAACCAAAGTCGGATGCTTAACCGACTGAGCCACCCAGGCGCCCCTAGGTGTGTGTGTGTGTGTGTGTGTGTGTGTGTGTGTGTTTTCTTTAAACTTAAGCACTCAACTTCTTTTTTCGCCTATTACAAACTCTAATGATAAACGTTTATTAAGTGCTTATGGTATCTCAGGCATAGTTCTAAATTACTTACCTGAAATCAACTCATGAAATTCTCACATTAATACAACAATGTAGGCTCTACTATTATCACCATTTTACTTATTTCATTAAAAAATTTTACATTCATTCATTTATCTTTGAGAGAGAGTGAGAGAGAGAGAGCAGGGGAGGGGCGGGGGGTGGGGGAGAAAATCCCAAGCAGGCTCCACACTGACAGCACACAGCCCAATGTGGGGCTTGAGTCCACAAACTGTGAGATCATCATCTGAGCCCAAATCAAGAATTGGATGCTCAACTGACTGAGCTACCAGGTGCCCCTATTATCACCATTTTAAAGATGAGGTCATTGGAGCCGCAGAAAGGTCAAATTACTAGCCTAGTAAGTAGTTGCCCTCTGGCTCCAGGACCCATGGTCATATACACTGAGCCGGTAATTATGTGCAAATGGATAGGGAACTGTCTAGTGGAGGTATTGTAGGCATCCAAATTCTGTCTGGTCTCAGCCATTCCTCAGCAAAATTCTTAAAAGATGTATGCCCATAACAAAGCCATTTAAAGGGACATTTTATTACCATCTTGAGCTTAGCCTCATACCTTATGTAGAATCCTTTGGGCTACATGGGGGACATGTTTTGCCTAAAGCAGAAGATTGAGGTCTAGAATGTAAACTGGCAAAGAGGTCTCCTTTGCCTCCTTTTCTGAGCCCTTGACTCTATTTTATTACTCTTGGTAAGCAAAGGTCAGTGGTGAGAGGAGTAAGTCAGAGAGCAAAAATAGCAAGAAACAGGCATTAGTCTTGCTGCCTATAGCAGAGCTGACTTAGGCTGCTGGCAGATGGGACCATCTAGAGAGCTGTTGTATACAGCACAGTGCATATTCTTTGTATTCTTAAGGATATTAATATGCATATCATATCCATCTTTGGTATATTGTAGTAGACTAGAGAACAATGCTGGGTTCATAAGAGGTCTCAATAAATTTTTATAGAAATGAATGCAAGATTCTATAAGTAGAAAAAAACACAGCAGCAGCTTCATGCATAATTAGGTAATGTTTATGTAAATTATGGTTTACTCATATAGTAGAATGTTTTGCCATCATTAAAATGTTTTTTTTAATTTTTACAAATAATTTTAAATGAAGTAAGAATTTTTAATGATGTAATATTAAGTGAAAAAAGCAGGATGCAAAATTATTATACGATGTGGTCTCAGCTATGTAAAAATAGGCATTAATAGTTATTAAAAAAGAATAAAATTATATATACTTGCTTCTTCAGCATATATTGTTAAATAATAAAGAAGGAAGCAGAATAGGTTCTATAGAATAATATCAGTTTAGGTAAAAAATATATTTCAAGTCCACACAAAAAACTGATACTCTGGGGAATAAAACTGGGGGTGGTAGTGGCTACAGTGGAAGAATAGAGTGGAAGAACTTAGTTTTTATTAGACATTTTTTCATGCCTTGGATTTTTTTTTTACCATGTCCATATAATGAAAGTTTCTTTTTTATAATGGTACATATATATATGTATGTGTGTATATATATATATATAGTGTATATATATATATATATAGCACTAATGGAAGTATGAGTTTGTGGACAATTTTTCTTCTTTTATCTTTTTTTGATTTTTTAAATGTTCTACAATGAATACATCTTATTTTTACAATTAAAAAATATTAAACATGATTTGAGACAAGCTGAAAACCTGGAAGGGTGGCTAGGGACAGAATTATGAGAGAAATCTCTGATGTTCTCATGGAGAGCTCAAGTATTCCCTGGGCATGTACTCAGAGATTGCCTCCTCAGAGAGGCCTTGTCCTGAGTCCTTGCTCCTAGTTGAGCTTCTTCGATTATTCTCTCCACTGCACCTTATTTGTTGTCCTTCATTGCATATTATCATTTTGTTTGTTGATGTGGTTGCCTATTTTATATTTGTGTCACCCTCTGGGCTGTAGTTTCTGATCTGGGATCACGTCTGGTTGTTTACTATACTCCAGCACTCAGGTCCAATGCCTGTTGCATAATAGGAGCTCAATAAATATTTACTTAGTTACTAAATGAATGGGTGAGCATTCATCCTCTTCATGCTCCTTACATCCTAGAACCCATTAACAAAAGTCTTTGTAGATGAGAAAAGAAACGTTCACAATGGACTTATGCTTTAGCATGTTGGCTAAGCATGGTCTCAACAAGGCAGCAAGAAGACAAGGGTGGGCTGCAGGAAATGGGTGAGAGGAAGGAGAGGGATGCCTTATACTTAGGATAGATTTATGATACTGTCAAATGGGCATCCTCATTGGCATGGTGGCAGGTATCAGCTTGTCAGATTTATGGTGGAGGCTCCCCTGTTGTCACATGGGCACATGTGTTGGGAACGAGGGATAGAAAGTGGACTAACAACTGTTATCGTTAACCCTAGTGAAAGCCCACATTTCATTTGCAAGGAAGACTGTGATATTAGAGGTAATGAAGCATGAAATGGTAGCAAAGAATGGGGAGCTGAATTCTTCCAGACTTGGCTAGGCTAGGAGCTGGCTGTATGTCTTTGTTGTAGTCACTTCACCTTTCCAGACCTTGTTTTCTCTTTTATAAGGGGGGGAGGGCACTGAGTGATGATCTGTGAGGGTTTTGGCGGTGTACCATTAAATGTTTGTACAGATTAAGAGGTTTTGAGGGCTTGGCTGGAGAAACTTTTCAGTATAATTTCCAGCCACTGCTAACAGCGTCCCAACCTAAGACGTGGTGCAAATGTGGGATGTGAGTCTGGTCATAGATGAAGGGCTAATATGTGATAAAAGGTCACCCCAACATCTTTCTATAGAGAAGAGTTAAAGTCTGGAGTGCCTGGGTGGCTCAGTTGGCTAAGCCAACTTAACCTGACTTTGGCCCAGGTCATGATCTCGTGGTCCGTGAGTTCGAGCTCCTTATCAGGCTCAGTGCTGTCATGACAGATAAGAGCCTGGAGCCTGCTTCAGATTTGTGTCTCCCTCTCCCTCTGTACCTCCCCTGCTCATGCTCTGTCTCTCTCTCTCTCAAAAAATAAATAAACATTAAAAGAAAAGAAAAGAAAAAAAAAGAAAAGAAAAGAAGTTAAAGTCTTTAGTGACCACAACCAATAAGATGCATGAAATGGATCATGTATGTGCATAGGTAATTTCAGCTCTACCATCTACTATCTGAGTGACCTTGGGCAATTTTATAAGTCTTGGATTTCTATAAAATGGGGGTAATAATAGTAACACTTGTTATTATAATGATTTCTCTAAGAATCAAATAAGAGGATGCATGTAAACACCTAGAATGGTGCCTGGTCCATAGTACTGCTCAATAACCACCAGCCTTTATAATTTAATATAATATCAGCTACAATTACAGAGTGAAAACCATGTGCAAGCATTGTGTTGGTTCTCCATGGCCCTGTTTATACCCTATCTGCTATCATGGGAAAATGCTTCCTATTCTAGAGAAAGACCTCTATCAAAGATGTACATATTATTAATAAAGCCACCAGTTTCACCCTCCAGGTGCTTGGTCTCCATCAACTCCTTTAGGCCTCACAACAACTCCTATGGGGTCAATCTTCCTCTCACCTGTGTGGCTAAGCTTCAGCGAAGTTGCCTGCCTGAGTATGGGGCAGTGTCAAGAATGGGAACCGAAGCCTGTTGGACTTCAAAGCCCATGATGCATTTAACTTCTGGGCTATACAGCCTCTTGCAACTGTTATTTGTCTTTTCTCTAAGCTCTTTTTTCCTGTAGCCAAAGGTCACTCTCGTCCTTCCTTTTCTGTTGTAGGCTCATGAGTCACAGAGGGTAGGGGTTGGTCTTCTTCATTCCCCATGGATTTCCTGGGCCTGTCTTCCACCCGTTGAAGCATTAGCTGCAAACTGTGTGTAGGGTCTTCAACCCTAAGTTCCTCCTGACACTTCCAAATGAGAGAAGGTGACCCCAAGTTCAGGCCAGCATGGGCTGTCCACAAAGCGTGGGAACATTATCAGCAGAGACAAAAAAAATTTTCTCCCTCAAGAACTGTTTTTGTAGGGCTGCATTTTCCGATGTGAAGAGCACATTTTTTGTTAATCTGCTCCCAGTGGCAGAATCGGGGAGAGTGGGAACAGGGATATTTTATCTACCCAAAACAATTCATCAAACAAACCCAGGAGATCCGAGATAGTGTCTAACAAGTAAAAGTCAACATTACTCCCTTTGTCTTGGGCCACACACGCAAACCATTTCTTTTAAAGGTAAGAGGGGTCATCTTGATGTTCTATGGATGTCAGCAGGCACCACATGCTTTCTTTTACCCCCTTCCTGTCCCCCAGGGAAACCTGGTGATCTCAGAAGCTGCTTAGGAGGAAGAGTGGGAAATAAATGAGTGTCAAGGGAAGGCAAAAAGAACTTGGTCATTGTGGAGAGTTTGGGCTTCTGTGGGGAAGAACTGGCTAGGCCTCTGGCAAAGCACTGAAGAGCAGAGACATGATTCCTCCCACAGAAGGCCCCCCTCAAAAACATGTTTGCTTTCCTTCTGCTTTGGGACAGGAAAGGTAATAATAATGATTCCAGCTAGTGTTCCCTGAGCACTTCCAGAGTGCCTGGCATGAGGCTAAAGGCCTCCATAGACTCTCTTATTTTATTTTTACAATGGTCCTGGGAAGCAGTGACAATTATTATTCCCAATTTCTGAATTGGCAACTGAGGCTCAGGGAGATTAAGTTGCTGGCCTTAGGTCACACAGGTAGAAGACAGAAGAGGCAGGATTTGGACATGGGTGATTTGATTCTAGTCCCATACTCTGAGGCCCAGAGAAGCTGTCACTTGGTCACAATCTCAAGCTAGTTAGAGAGCAGAACTAGGAGTAGGATTTAGGGTTTCTGATTTTCTATTTTTCTGGAAATATTACACTACTCTTTGATTTAAACTGTCTGTCATAGGAATGACATTTCAAAGGAGCAAATTCAATGTAGCATTCAATTAATTCAAATTAGTCTCCCAAATGAATGGACAAGCTTGGTAGTCTCTCTTAAACATTGTCAAAGAACAGTCAAGGTGATTTTGTTGTTGTTAAACTCTTATTTTTTTCTGAGTATAAAAGTGATACAGGTCAGTTGCAGAATATTTGGAAAATATAAGAGTAAAAAAAAAAAAGACCTGTAATTCTACCACCCAGAGATAATCTTAGTATTTTATCATGTTTTAAAAAGCATAGCTAGGGGCACCTGGGTGGCTCAGGAAGTTAAGCAATTGACTCAATTTCGGCACAGGTCATGATCTCACAGTTTGTGAGTTCAAGTCCCACATGGGGTTCTGTGCTGATAGTGTGAAGCCTGCTTGGGATTCTCTCTCTCTCTCTCTCTCTCTCTCTCTCCCTCCCTCCCTCCCTGCTGTGTTCTCAATCTCTCTCTAAAAATAAATAAAAAAACTTAAAAAAAGCATAGCTAATATCATGTTTGTATATATATTATTTTATATCCAATTTAAAATTGTATTAGCTATGACAAGTAGGCTTTAAATTTGATGCACATACAATTCATTGATATTTAAAAGACTTCTGAGGCTTCATATGTGTTCTTGGTGTTATGATGAACTAATGATAATTGCTATTGGTTCATGGTTGAGTACTGCATCTGGAGAAACATTTATTTGCCATACTTTCAAGGACTGCATCATGGCTGCACTCCATTTGAAGACATTTTGATGATAGTTTTATTTCCAGGAACAATGATGTTGGGATAAGCTGAGGGCTTACTCTCATATTGATGAGGTTTGCCTCATGGCCTGGATTAGAGCCAGGATTTCCCTTGCTGCCAACACTCCATGTGCCAGAAGGATATGGGTAATTTCTTGATAGGTATGTGGAGGCCCCATTCCTGGGGACAGAGGGACTAGCTGCAGAGGTAACTACTGCCTTATAGACTCAGCCCAGGACACTGCCATCCTGGTAATTGAATAGCACGCCTTGCAGAGTTTGTCAGTGCTGCCTTACTCCATCCCATGTTTGTCTGGATACTTGTTTTTTATCTGGCCTATAGCCTTCTGCACAGCCAAGAGGAGAAGTCAATAACTGATGTCAGAACCCTTTACTACCATTTATGAATCTTATTGAATCACTGAAAGAGTGATCGCTGGAACCTTAGGGCTGGAAAGTACCTTCAGGTACATTCCCAAAACCTTATCTTATATAAGAGGCCACCAAATCTCACAGTGTATGTCAAGGACAGGTTATTCAGCTAATCGCAGAGCCAGACCTGGGTTAAGTTCTCCTGACCTGTGTTCAGTTATTATCTTTCCTTGTTGATTTGTTTTTAAACCCTATGGCATTGCATTTTTTGTAAGGAGGAAAAGCAATTGATGGATAGATTTAGAGTCCTACAGAAATGATGTACTTAATAGAGAAGAGCATTGTTGATTAATTTACATTTTACATGTGATTCTTCCAGTTATCTCTATCTACTATGACTAGTTTCCAAATCAAAAATTAGATCTTGTGGTCAAAGTGTTATTAGATTTGAGAATTTATATTTTTAAAAATTTTTAATGTTTTTATTTATTTTTGAGAGAGAGAGAGATATCAAGCATGAGCAAGGGAGGGGCAGAGAAAGAGGGAGACACAGAATCTAAAGCAGGCTCCAAGCTCTGAGCTGTCATCACAGAGCCCGATGCGGGATTTGAACTCATGATCCATGAGATCATGACCTGAGCTGAAGTCAGACATTTAACCGACTGAGCCACCCATGTGGTGTCACCCAGGTGAATTTATTTTTAATCAAGGTCATAAAGGTTTAAAAATAAAATCATGTCTACTTATATAATGATACCTGATATTTATTGAGTAAATACTGTTTTTAGTTTTTATGTGATTTTTCTCCTTTAATTTCCCCACAATCCTGTCAGGTAAATATCAAGAATATCTTACTCTACAGATGAGGAAAATAAAGCTTAGAGAAGTTAAGAGACTTAATCAGAGTCAAAGCTTATAAATGACATTTGTCTTTCTGACTCACAAATCTGTTATCTTGATCACTATACTATTCTGGTTTCTGGTTCACGTTTGCATACACATGAGATATAATTTAGGAATCAACTGACTTACTTAAAATAATAGAACTACATGAAATCAGATAAATCTGGAGTACAAGGTCACCATCCCCATGACTAAAGACTTTTGATTATTTGTCCTGATATACTGTGAGCTGGCACCTGGTGGCAGGTCCTCCAAAGTCAGATTTAACTATGCTTAGGAGACTTGATGCCACTTATGTCTATTGTAATTGACTGACCCAGGTTGACTTTTGAACTTTCCAGTGTTCAGACTCTTTTATCCAAACCACAGTCTCCATTCCATGGGTTATGGGCTTTGGAATTGGTTGAATTCATGGAGGAGAAAGGGTGAAGGTGGCAGGGGATGGGGCTAACCTATTGGAAGTCCTGCTTATGATTTTGGGACCATATTCCCCTTGAGGTCCTGGTGCTCTCTCATCAAAGCCTTGGTAACTTAATCGTTAAATGCATTTGCTCACCCTTTAAAAGACAACAGTTTCATCACATTACTTTTAGGCTGTCTCTTCTTGGTGACTGAATGTCTGGGCTGTGTCATAACAAGACCAATTGAAAAGAAAAAGGTGCACAAAGCCAAGGCACATCCCCTACCCTCCAAATCAGATCACATTCTTCTTAGGATGTGCAAATCTTCTGCTCTTCTGTAGCTTAGGGTTGCTTCCTTGGAGTTCGTTGTGCAGTTTTATGGACTGTGCTGACTTCATGATGTCATTTGGTCATCAGAGAAGATGCTAGAGGTTAAGAAGACTAGCTCCTAAGAAGCAGGACCAAATATAGAGGGTCTATGGAGGGGCCTAGAAACAGTTGTAGGGGGCCAAGGAAAGGAACTAGGGAGGATCCTCAGGCAGGATTTTGCCACTTGCAGCGAGGAAACTCTTCTTACTACACTTGGGCACATGGACATGATGGCTATCCATCAGCCAGCTGTTTGTACCTGAGCATGAGATCTGGCTCTGAGGGTCTGGACAAACCAATTAACCAACCAACCAACCAACCAACCAACCAACCAACCAACCAACCACAGAAGTAGCTGTGCTGCCCAATAGACTGTTAAAAACATTTAATTAATGTGTAATTCCATTTTAGTCCATTAAGTGTAGAGGTCTCATTGATATACATCACATAGGACATAGGCAGATAACACTAAGGGATGCCTCTGGTTCTAACAATGCTGGGAATTTATTCTGCTTGTGGCCATGTTTATCATTTCCAAGGCAGGTTTTTTTTCTAAGATTTTTTTAAAGTTTATTTATTTATATTGGGGTGAGGGAGGAGCAGAGAGAGAGGGAGAGAGAGAGAATCCCAAGCAGGCTCTGCACTGTCAGTGTCAGTGCAGAGCCTGGTGTGGGGCTTGAACTCACAAACTGCAAGATCATAACCTGAACCCACATCAAGAGGTGGATGCTTAACCAATTGAGCCACCCAGGTGCCCCATAATAATAATACTAAAGAGAACTCCATCAGGCCCATTTCTCCAGGAACTCTGGAATTCTAGAGAGTTAGGAGAGAGATGTTTGTTTTGGTCAGGAGCACTGTCAGAAAAATGATGGCCGATAGGAAGAACATTGGGTTGAGAGATTGAATATCTGTGTTCTGAAACCCTGTCATTTTGTGGAGGACAGTGGACAGATCCTAACCCCCTATGGCTTCAGCTTCCTGCTCTAAATGTAAGATTTGGAATAGCTAGCTCTTGGAGTTTTCATGGAGCTTGAAGACACCAACCATCTATTTCTTTAGCCTCTTTGTGATGTAATTAAATAACCCTTTCCAACTCCTGTGGCCGGTGGGGAATGCTCTTTGCAAATATGTATTTATCCAGCCCCTAACTCATAGAATCTCTGTGAGCTGGATTGAAAAGCCTTCAGAGGTCACTGGGAATCACTTTTGTGGATTAGTATCAATATAGAGATCCAGAGGCTGAAAGGAATTAGAGAAACAACAAATAATAAAGCAGGCTGGACATAGTGAGACTTGAGTCATTTGTTGATAATAGATGGACCTTTCCCAACCATCTTCATCTTTATGATAGTTTCATTTACAGATAGATATTTATTTATTTAATAAATGGAACGTGGCTGAATTTGGTTGAAAACAAAGTTTGTTTAAAATATTTTGTAACCTTTGAAGATCATCCCCTAAACAACAACTGAGAAGCCACATGTGATATAGGCAGAGATGGGGAGTGCTCTTGGTGAGCACTTCACTTAATGGGCAGCCATATTTAAGAATCTTCAAATCAGGGACTCTTGGATGTCTCAGTCAGTTGGATGTCACTGACAGTGCTGAGCCTGCTTGGAATTCTCTCTCTCTTTCTCTCTCTCTGCCCCCTGCCCTGACTAGCAGGTGCATGCATGTGTTCTCTCTCTTTCTCAAAATAAATAATAAAAATACACTTAAATTTTTTTTAAATTTAAAGAAGTTAAACAGGAAAAGAATCTTCAAATCAAATTAAAACAACAACAAAAAAAGGACTTAAACTCTGCCTCCCTCCCAAACCGCTGCTCTGTGTCTCCCCTATGTTTCCAGATGCTCTTCTGAAGAATAGGTGTTATATGTTACCTTTCTTTTAGTTTTGCCTTACTTTGTGTTCTGCCCCCAGGACTTCCTTGATTTCTGTCACTTCTAGGCAGTTTCATTGTTGCAGCTCTGTGTCTCCTGTATTCTGTTAGCCTTTATCCTACTTGCCCTCGTGAAAGCTTCCAGTATTATTGGCAAAATTGCCTCCTAAGCCACTTCCCATTCCCTTTAAAAAATACTATTATTACTAAAAACATAATCTTGGTTCATTGTAGAAAATTTAGAAACTGAAAGACAAGCAAAAAGAAATACAGAAATTACCCATAAGCTGATGACCCCAAGAGAGCCATTATTAAGATGCTATTCTGTTTTCTGGCATTTATGAGTGGAGAGAAGAGAGTGAGGAGAAAACAGTGCAAGATTAGGCTAGAGAGAGGGGTGTTCCAGGCACAGGGCCTGGTCCATGTACTAGAAATTTGGGACTTTTTTCTGAGTGCAATGAGAAGATGACGAGGGATTTTAATAGGGTCAAGAGAAGATCATATATGTGTTTTAGAAAGATTACTATGACTGCAGTGTGGAGACCAGATTGAGGGCAAGAGACCAGTTAGGAAGCCATCCAGGACACAGCTCGTGTTTATTCTTAGTACTTCACCTTACATCATTTCCCTCTTCTGGAATATTATTCTTTCTCCCTGGATCCATACAAACTCTCCTCTTCCTTCAAGCACCTTGAAGTGACCAGGTATTCAAACCCTTCTTGACTTCATTCTTCCCCAAAGTTTTACTCAGTTCATGGGCCCACATTTTACTTACTGCTCCATGGTGTATAACCCACAGTTGCACCGAACCACGGCAGGATTTGTGGAGCTGAGCATAAAGCATTTCATCTTTGCTTCCCCATCATCATTACTTGCATTGTCTCTTGAAAGATCCTATCAGACATAAATTTATTAATACTAAAATGGAAATGAAACTAACTCTATTAATCCTCCCAGGGTAACAGCTTTTCAAAAACTTCACATCCATTGATAGTGGAGAGATATTGAGCTGGGGAATACCACCAGGTTCCACAGTAATCAACTAAAAGCAGATCCTGGTTCTTTTGCACTCCCACCCACTCCACACTTCCTAAGACATCTTCCATTGCAATTGAATTGTAATAAACAAAATAAATTAACCCAAAAGAATGCATCTTTAAGGGGGAACTACTGGCATTTTACCAGTAAAAACAATTTCCATAGGTGCTTTTTTAAAAATCATGTAGCATACAAGGAAGTTCAGTTCTAGCACTGAGTGTTGGGACTCAGTGTGTGTGTGTGTGTGTGTGTGTGTGTGTGTGTGTGTGTGTATATATATATATATATATATATATATATATATATATATATATATATAGGACCATGAGACACATAATGCTTTTGGGAAGGAAAATGTTGCCATAAAGTCTAGCACATTTTTCTGGGGGATTTGAAATAGCATGTTAAAAAAGAGATCAAACTACTCTTTTGAGGAGAGGTGCCCAGCAAAGAAGAGCATGCCAAACAGAATGACCTTTTACCTGTAAAGATATTTGAGGACAGGAAATGTGCTGAAGGAGTCAGCTCCCACAAAACTTGGGTAGTACTGGAGAGTAGTGCTCAAAAAGGCAATCTTTATTTTTTTTCTTTAGGCAATATAATTAAATGATAATAGTACCATGTAGCACAGTTTTATGAAGCAATAATCCAGTTCCCAAATGGGTAAACTATAAACCTGATGGCCAAGTCATTTATCCCAATGAGGGAGCCTGATTATTACAGGGGAAAGCAGGGGATCACCCTTTATAATGATTTTGCTACATGAGCTCAAATAGGTCTAAGACACTTGATGCAGATTCTAACCCTGGGTAGGGAAGCTGAAGCTTTGAATCTAGGAGACAGATGAAGGTAAGTGGGGTGGGTTGGGGGCTAGGGGTATGTTGGAGAGAGCTCAGGGAGGGTAAGGCCCTGCAAAGGAAGTTAAATGGTTGGAATCACTTAGCAGGGGTGGGTGAAATCAAGAAACTTACAGTTTCAGAAAAAAATCAGACCACAATTGCTTACACTTCCTTGCTCAGAAAGCAAGAAACTATTTTCTAAGGAGAATGGAGAAGGGAAAGGAACTATTAAGTTTTGGGGCTCCAATTATGTGCCAGCATTTTTATAGATCTTATGTCGTGTAATCCTCACTGCAACACTGTGAAGTGAGAATTACCTTCTACATTTTAAAATTGAGGAAAAGGAGGCTCCAAGAAGGTTAAGTTATTCACCTAGAGACACAGAACTCATGTTTTGAGGTCAAAATTCAGACCTGCTCCTTTGACTACTGTAGTTTGTCTCACCAGGGCAGTTCCAAAAAAGAACCTCTGAAATCTGACCTGATACTGGATGGATGGTCTCCAGGGTACACTTAGTGGTTCCTGATGACACAATGTTCTTATACTCTGGGTAGTATGCTGAAAGAATGCTGAACACATTTTTTTTCTAATGGGATCTTTGGAGCCAGGAAGGCAGCCTCCCATGTTTCACTGAGCCCAGATCTGTTCTCTTCACTGGCCAAGCACTGTTCTCTTTCCCCTGCAAAGCCCTTATTTTAGTCTGCCAAGAACCCAGCAGTTTTCCAGGCACCTGATAAGACATCAGTAAATCTTGCGCAGTAAATAAATGCACAAATAAGTGAAAACATCATCCTCACATGTATCTCTGCACATAGAGGAGTATTCTACTGTATTGCCATATTTTGGGGGTAAGGTTCAAATGTTCACCCCTCTTAACTTCTTCACCTTACTAAAGTCTGCTGTTATGTTCTCTTCCCTCCCGCCCTGCCCCATCTTCCAAGAGCACTTATTATCCATACCCTCATGTCTCCAAGAACTCATATACTGTAGTCTTTGTTCTTGGTTTGGCATGTGAAAATCCTGCCTTTCCTTTTAGATCTAAGGATATGGACTATGTCTTATCCTGTGTCTCCGTAGCAACTACCTCATCCTTCCATTAGAAGGTTCTGGTGAATATTGGTTGAATTGAAGAATCTAAGTGAATTTGGGGAGGCAGAAGTTATAGTAGTTAAGAGCATGGACTTCAGGGAGAAACAAAACTGTTTTAGAAAGCTGGCTTTATACTTGCTAACCTTGAAAGAAGTTATTCTCTCTCTGAATGGCATCTTCCTCATCTGTAAAATTTGGATAACAATAGCAGCTGCTTATAGGTGGATGTAAAGGTTAAATGAAGCAGAACATGGCAAGCACTAAGCACAGTGGTTGACATATGCTCGATGCTCCAGTAAGTGGTAGGAAAAGGAAAAAAGGAATGTAGAAGGAAGGCGACCTCAATTTTCTTATAAGAGAAAAGGGTGTGGCTAAGGAGGGGAAAGTGCAGGGAATCAGTTAACAAGATCCAACAGTGATAACCCCTGGAGGTGTGGATCACTTGCAAAAGCCACCTATTCTTAAAGGTAATAGCTTTTGTTATTTACTCTCTTCTCATGACTTTGAGATGTTATTAGTCATCTGTGTTCTCTCTCTCTCTCTCTCTCTCTCTCTCTCCCCCTCCCTCCCTCCCTCTCTCTCTTTCGTTTGGGGGTAATAAGTTAGACCCACACCTGGTGCATCCCTACTGTTTTCAAGTCTGAGAAACTAGAACCAGTTGTTCCTTACAGTGATTAAGGAATCCCATCTGAGAACATCTCTCCCCCGCCAAAGCCAAAAAGCCAAAAATCCCCCCCCCAAACCCACCACCACTAGCAAAAAACCAAAAACAAAACAAATCAAAAAAACAAACAAGAAGAGCACACACACAAAAATCAAGACTTACTGAGTGCTTCCCATATAACTAAGCATTTATTGAGAATGTGCTATACTGGATTTTGTGAATAAAAGTAGGACATTCTACTGGGAAAAGCAGGAAATAAAGAAATAAGTAATATATTTAATGTCAGATTAGTAGTCTGACGAGGAAAATAAAGTAGGGTAAGGGAACAGAAAGTGCTAAGAATACTGTTTTAGATAGTGGATTCAGGGGGAGGCCTCCTCGATAACATGACATTTGAACAGAAACAGAATATGGAGGGAGTGAGTTGCATCAATATCTAGAAGAAGGACACTTCAGATGGAGGAGACAGCAAGTCCGTGAAGGTGTTCAACATGGCTGTTGTGATCAAGGAACTGCAAGAAGGCAGTTCAAATCCCATTGAATTGGCATGATAGCGGACAAGAGTGACAAGAGAGGATGGGGAGATAACCAGGAGCCAGATCATATGGGACCTATAGGCGGTATTGCCCTTATCCCCAGGCAAGAGCATTAAAAGATCCTACATGCCACAATCACAGAAAGCATCAATTTATTAACAAGCACACTGGCTTCCATTCCTTGTGAATCAGCATTCAGAGTTAACACACAGCAACCCAAACTTGAAACATCCACTCCTGCAGCTAACTCTGTTCAGGCCCCAGAGGAACACTTTCCCACATCTCTTGCCCTGTGTCCTCAAAACAAAAGGTCAACAATGCATCCAAATGCTGTAAAGTTTTGAGTGAAACTTTACTGCTGCTGACTTTGTAAATAGACACAAATTTGGAGTGTGGCAAGGATTTGACTAGATGAAGTCTTTAGGTAAAAGAAAAGACAAATTAATTTGATAAGTTCTACCTCTCAGATATCAAAAAACGTTTGCATAATTAAGTGCAAAATTATTTCCCAGTTGTGTGAAACATCTCTTTTCTTGCATCACCTCAAATTCAAAAATATGCTTCTGAAACTATTCATGGACACAGTTGCATGGGGTAGCTGAGGAAGATTTTGCACTAGTAAGAAATCCATATTACTCTTAAATTTGTATCTATATTTTTATATATAGTAGTGAAAAGCGTGAAACATAGAGTGATTCTGAGTCTTTATACTGGTGACTAGATGACCTTTCAAGCCAAATCTACAAATGGTTTCATTTTAATAATAATATTTGATAGATTTAATTAATTTTTCAAAAAAATAAATAGATTTCAGCTTCATTTAAATGATTTAAAATATTGACATTAATTACTATAATTAACCTTACACCTTTTAATTTTAGTAAATGATTTTGAATATTTCAGGATAAAAACAGCATTTTTGCGAACAAAAATTTAAGTGTTTTGTTCTTTTTATTTATATTAATTAAATTTTTTAATGAAAGTTTACTCAAATATTATATACTTTCAATATAATTACCTTTTAATACTTTAGATTATTGCTATCAATAGAACATAATGATGTGAAAATCTAGCTTATTATGACATGATGATTAATTTTGTTAAAGTTAAGACAAGAAAAACTTATGGAGTGAATACATAATAATTCATAATTTATCCACATATTTACTTTTTATTCATCCAAACAGCCAAATATTCATAATAACAATTAAGTTGAATAATCTTTGATATTTTGACAATTTTTAGGCATTTAATCATAGATTTATACTTTTAGTCATTTTAACGGCCATAGATTTACATATATGTATATATATGTATATGTATGTATTTTTTTTTTAATGTTTATTTTTGAGAGAGAAAGACAGAGTGTGAGCAGGGGAGGGGCAGAGAGAGAAGGAAACATAGAATCTAAAGCAGGCTCTAGGCTCTGAGCTGTCAGCACAGAGCCTGATGCAGGGCTGGAACCTATGAACCATGAGATCATGACCTAAGCTGAAGTAGGACACTCAACCACTGAGCCACCCAGGCACCCTGATTTACATATATTTTTAGATCTCACCATTTTATGGATTTATCAAGTAGATAACAGAAAAAAAAATTTTATTTATTTTTATTTATGTATTTTTTCAATATATGAAGTTTATTGTCAAATTGGTTTCCATACAACACCCAGTGCTCATCCCAAAATGTGCCCTCCTCAATACCCATCACCCAACCTCCCCTCCCTCCCACCCCCCATCAATCCTCAGTTTGTTCTCAGTTTTTAAAAGTCTCGTATGCTTTGGCTCTCTTCCACTCTAACCTCTTCAGAAAAAAATATTTTGAAAACACTTTTTATCTTGATTTAAAACTTAAAAAAAATTAAATATGGTATGTGGACCCTCATTTGAATTTTTGCCCTGGTTCCTGCAAATGTTAGCAGAGGCTGACCTGTAAACTATGGACCTAACTTACGTTCTTTTTTTAAATTTTTTTAATGTTTTATTTATTTTTGAGAGAGAGACCAAGTGTGAGAGGGAGAGGGAGACACAGAATCTGAAGCAGGATCCAAGTTCTGAGCTGTCAGCACAGAGCCCGATGCGAGGCTTGAACCCAAGGCAGCAAGATCATGACCTGAACTGAAATTGGATGCTTAACTGATTGAGCCACCAGCGCATCACATTCTTAACACGACTGCTGTGACTCCTGGTGGGGAGCAGGTGAAACGGGGCCAAGCAAACAAGGTAGCAAACTAGGCTATTGCAGTTCTCCTGGAAGAGTGGTGGAGATAGAATTGGTGAGAATTAGTCTGAATCTGTTTTTTTGAAGGTAGAGCCAAGATTTGCTTATGGATTGGTATAGAATGTAATAGAGAAGATGCAAAAATGACTCTAAGATTTTTGACCTGAGCAACTGGTAAGTGACAGGGCTATTTAATTCTTGCCTTTTAGGATTGTTGTGAG
Organism: Herpailurus yagouaroundi; assembly: GCF_014898765.1. Classification (NCBI taxonomy): domain Eukaryota; kingdom Metazoa; phylum Chordata; class Mammalia; order Carnivora; family Felidae; genus Herpailurus; species Herpailurus yagouaroundi. Next base: position 49,463,754 of record NW_024412377.1, read on the forward strand.
GATTATTTAACTGAAATAACATATGTAAAATCTCTAGTACAGAGCCTAGTACCTAGTAGTGGCTCAATAAATGGTAGTTGTGAGCATTTAATTACCTTATTTGCTCATCTCTAAAGCCATGCAAGATACTGATGTTATATTGTGTGTGTGTGTGTTTTTTTTTTTTCCCCAGAAAAAGAAATTGGTCAAGAAATGGAATGAATTGGTCAAGGGCATATAGCTAATGAATTGAAAAGCTTAGAATTAGACATTTCTCTATGAAAGGAACATGCATAAAGCCTTTGAGGGCAGCTATACCAGGACAGGAATTGGTGTTTGCCAAGTGTGGTTTGGGAACCTGGAATTTAAACTTTGGTTGAGGTCTATCCTGAGGGGGCTTTTTCTGTAGACCTACATCATTGGAAACGCCTCCTAGAGGATATGTGTGGTTTCCTTTACTCACAGAACTATGTGTTAGATCTGTGGGAAAGAACTACAAGACATCTATCTGCTGACACTCTGAGAAAGATCTGATAGTCAGATTTTTTAAATCTTAGGTATTGGGGTGTTCCAACAATCTGTATAGTTCTTGGGTGTGATAGTTTAGGGGTGAATATGATTTGAACTCATTCATGTTTACAGGGCGTCTGACATTAAAAACCGGGAGATTCATCTACTCTGACCCTAAATATGGCCTTAAAGTAAAGGAATTGGATCCCAAAGATTACAGGTGGGGAATTTTTTTTTTTTTAGATTCTTTCTGCCCCTCTTTATTTTTAAAGTGAGTAATTATATGCTTACTTTGTAGGTTTGTTGGAAAGATTTATATCTTTTTTTCACCTTCAAAAAATTTTCTTAATTTTATTTTTAAGTTTTTAAAATTTACATCTAAATTAGTTAGCATATAGTGAAACAATGATTTCAGGAGTAGATCCCTTAATGCCCCTTACCCATTTAGCTCATCCCCCCTCCCACAACCCCTCCAGTAACCCTCAGTTTGTTCTCCATATTTATGAGTCTCTTCTGTTTTGTCCCCCTCCCTGTTTTTATATTGTTTTTGTTTCTCTTCCCTTATGTTCATCTGTTTTGTTCTTAAAGTCCTCATATGAGTGAAGTCATATGGTTTTTGTCCTTCTCTGACTGACTAATTTCACTTAGCAAAATATCCTCCAGTTCCATCCATGTAGTTGCAAATGGCAAGATTTCATTCTTTTTGATTGCTGAGTAACACTCCATTGTGTGTGTGTGTGTGTGTGTGTGTGTGTGTGTGTGTGTGTGTATACATATATATATATGTACACATACATATATACCACATTTTCTTTATCCATTCATCCATCGATGGACATTTGGGCTCTTTCCGTACTTTGTCTATCGTTGATAGTGCCACTATAAACATGGGGTTGCATGTGTCCCTTCGAAACAGCACACCTGTATCCCGTGGATAAATGTCTAGTAGTGCAATTGCTCGATTGTAGGGTAGTTCTATTTTTAGGTTTTTGAGGAACCTCCATACTGTTTTCCAGAGTGGCTGCACCAGCTTGCATTCCCACAGGTGGGGAATTTTGAAGTATGTCCATATTCAAGTGGTGATCAAAGAAGCCCAACCAAAAGAACTCTGGACTGATAGTGACAAATGGATTGAACACAAGTTCTTCTTTTCAAAAAATTGTGTGTTTATTTATTTTTGAGAAAGAGGCAGGGCGAAAGAGAGGCAGAGAGAGAGGGAGACAGGGAATCCCAAGCAGGCTCCATGATGTCTGCACAGAGCCCGATACAGGGCTTGAACTCACTAACTGGGATCATGACCTGAGCCAAAATCTACAGTTGGATGCTTAACCAACTGTGTCACCCAGGTTACCTGAAAGTTCGTTTTAAAAGGACTGTTTTAGGGGCACCTGGGTGGCTCAGGCATTTGGGTGTCTGACTTTGGCTCAGATCATGATCTCACCATTCGTGAGTTCAAGCCCGGTATCAGGCTTTGTGCTGACAGGTTGGAGCCTGGAGCCTGATTGGGATTCTGTGTCTCCCTCTCTCTCTGCCTCTCCCCTGCTCACGCTCTGTCTCTCTCTCCTTCAAAAATAAATAAACATTAAAAAAATAAAAGGGCTATTTTGAAGGTTATGATTCCGACTTTGGAGCAACTGTGGTGATTGGGAGTGGAAGGAATCACAGGTAAAATTTCTTAAATAAAAAACTTATAGTCTTAAAAAAAACAAACGTTAGTATCTGCAGATGTGTTTTGGAAGAGGAGCAGGTAAAAATGCCTCTTCGTGGAGGTAGGGATCAGCATTTCTGAGTCTCTGGAAGAGTCAATTAGTGGTGAGGCCAACTCATCAGGAAATCAGAAGCTTTTCACCCTAAGTCAGCTTAGATTACTGCTTTGTCCTTCTTGCATCTGTTAGTTTCAATGAGTTGCAGCCATTTTACAACATTTAGTAGCAGCAGCACCCAGTGTCTATTGATTGTTGCATTCCGGGCACCATTATAGGCCCTTTACCTATATTATTTTCCCTTTAATCCTCACAACAGCCTTGTGAGGGAAGTAGTATAGTTATTCCTAGTTCACAAATTAGGAAACTGAGGCACACCCTGGTTAAATAACTTGCATAAGGTTACACAGCTAAGTAGTAGCAGAGCCAGGGTTCAAACGTGAGCAGCAGAATTCACCTGGTTTCAAGTTAAACCTGTTCATTTTATAGATCTTAAAACTGAAGCTCAGAGAGGTTGAACACCTGGCCGAGGATCACACAGCTAGTTGATGGCAGAACCTTAGCCCAAGTCTGTTTCACCATCCTGGGCTGAAAGGGGCTTTTGCTTGCCCTTTGGAGGCTTTGGCCTGCTTGAGGAATGGATTCTATATCTGGGCACAGTGTCTGATTTTTTGCATGATGGTTTTGATATTATGGCTTTTTATAACTTTTTCAATCTTGTTTTATGAACCTGGTTGCAGGACCTTATTCACAGTTCTCTGCTTAGTTCCCCCCTGTAATCAACAGCAGACTCCTGCAAATGTCAGTTCCAAAAGTTTTTCTTTAAACAGTAGAATTACAAGGAATTTTGATGGAGTTAGGACTTGCTTTCTCCTCTCCTCCTTCCTTTCTCACTATAAAACTGTAAGAGAAAGGCTCACCGGCATAAAGGAAATGGAGTAAGTTCCTTTTAAATTTGCATCCCCAAATTAGCCCTCAAAATGAAAGCCTCACACTCAGCCTGATCCTGTGGGCTTAGGAAGTCCATTTCAACTTCTTAGAGGACAGGAGAAAGAGGCAGAAAGGTGGCCGGGATGGAATCGTGAGGATAAACCTCCAGTGGATATGATCCAAACTGCAGTGAACTTACAAATTCCCTGCCTTAGTTTCTTCACATGCAAAGTTCTTGCAAGGGTCAGTGAATTATTTCCTAAATTTTATTCCTAAATAACTCACTTGTTTAGAATAAAAAAACCCACAAACCAATAGGCCTTGCTTCCCCCAACACCACCCCACCCCAAACTACTATAGTTTCTTACTGAAAGTCCTCTTGTTATTCTTTGCTTTAACAGCGGTGAGATTCAAGAAGCTAATCTTTGCTATAACTCTTCATCTCTGTAGAATATTTTCCATTTGATTTTTGACTTCCAGAATGCCAAATGAGATTACAAAGGATCTATGTGTCTAAAGAGTATAATCTACCATGCCCAGAGTTTCTAGGAGATAAGGGGGGGGGGATGCTTAGCCACTTGCAATGGCTAGTACAAGGTTCACTCTTGGAGCTCTGCCCTCTATGAGACTGGCTGAGATGTCATCGTGTCTTATCTAGGTAAAGGGCAGGCCTTGTCCAATTAGAGATTTAATTTTAAATAAAAACGCCAGAGCTTGCTTGAGATTTCCTTTTTAAAGCCCCATTGGGTGTGATTGCATTCTGGGGACATAAGATGGGGCTAAAAACTCTCCAAAGCTGCTATTCTAGGTGTCTAAACTCACTTGCTAAGATCACAGCAGGGACCACAGACATCACACCTGGAATCTGGAATGAGCATTAAAATTGGCAAGGCTGAAAAGGCATTAGTAAACATTATTAAGAATTCCATGCAGGCAATTAGACTTCAACAGTATCTTTGGAGTGGGTGTTTTTTCCCTTTTCTTTCTTCCCCCCCCCCTTTTTTTTTTTTTTTGCATCTTTATTTCTATCTTGCTAATGAGAGAGTAATGAGCCACATACTTGTTACCTAGAAGGAATATCTCGGCAAAGCTCTAGTGAACTTAAAAACAGTATTTACAAACTGATTATTGTTCGCATTCATTATAAATTTTAAATTAGAAGGAATTGTAATAAAGAGAGCCAGGAAACGAGTTGTTCTTACTTGGAGGTTTCATGGGCTCTTAAACGGTGAAATGCTGATTTCTGCCACTGCCGAACTGGCAATGGGAGATGTTCGTGGACTCCAGAAGAGGATGTTTCACAGCTCTGGATTTGTTTGTTCCCCTTGTTTATTTTATACAACACGATTGTCCTAACTCACATCCAAGACAACGATGTCTGGTATGTATAGCCGAAAGATTGGCTTTCTGTTGAAAACACATCAGAATTTTCACACTCTCCACTAACTCATACTACCCCGTCCCTTCCTGTTTACTTATTCATTTCCTTCCTGAGCTCCCTTCTCTAAAAGAGGGAGGAATTTGGTTAATAAGACCTGGCTCTTGACCATGGCTGAAACACTTCCCTCCTTGCCTGAAGGGCTTATGCTTCACTGACCTGCAGGGACAAGGAGATAGACATGCCAACCTTTCACAGAAACTCCATTTTGAGTCCTAACGCCATTTAGAAGGGCTAGGAAAAGATGAGCTTTATTTCTTCTCTGCCCTTTAATTTCCCTTTGGCTGTGGCAGAAAAATTAGAGAAGTACAGCTTTGCTACCCAGCATCACTTTGGCCTTCTCATTGCCTTGATTTACTTATACTTGGTTTGGTTTATTCTTGGTTTATTCTTATTTTTGGTTTGGTTTAGTTTAGCATCTGAGTGTAATTTACATGTGTTATTTCATTGGATACTCATGACAGCTAAGGAAGCTAAGGCTTAGGGAGATTTAAAAAGTTGATGAAGCAGGGGTTTAACCTAAGAGGTCAGACTTCAGAACACTTGCTCAAGTGTCAATTGAATTGAAGCAAACACTGTTAGATGCAGATACTGTATATTGTTTCTGTGACATGAATGGGTTTATTAAAATACTCTGCCACTTAAGGAGTAAACTGATGGGCAGAAGGAGTACTGAAATGGATACAGGAGTCTAGAATGGGACACTCCGGCTTCTAAATATTGGGTTCCGATATCCAGAAAGCAGATGAGTCCTATTGACTAATAAACAAACAAACAAACAAACAAACAAACAAACAAACAAAAACAACCTAAAATGTGTCTTCTCCTTTATGTGGGAGATCCACTTGCATTTGGTTCTTTTCTTTGAGTTGTATTAACAAGTTCTCTTGCTGTCTAATCTCTGACAGTAGCTGTGTGTCAACATTCATGGGTTGGTGACCAGAAAACAGTGGTTTCACAGGACCTTGAACCAAGTTGCCAGTTGACGCAAAGCGTAGGCACAAGATGTCCTATGTGTAGTTCCCCTCTGGGAATATGCTTGATCTGGGAGCCAGGAGACTTCTGATGAATCTGGAGTTGGAAAGCCTTCATTCATTTCAAAGAATAAAAACAAATTATCTTAGGGTGCCTGGGTGGCAGTCAGTAAGCATCCAACTCTTGATTTCAGGTCAGGTCATGATCCCAAGGTTTGTGAGATCAAGCCCTGGGTGGGGCCCCCTCACTGTCAGCACAGAGATTCACTCTTACCTTCTCTCTCTGTCCCTCCCCCACTTGTGTTCTTTCTCTCTTTCTTTTCTCAAAAAACAAAAACAACAATAACAAAAGTATCTCTTGTATTAACTAATTAAGAGCATATGGCGTTGGAGACACACATGAGATCCAATTTAAACCTTTGCTTGGAGGGGCGCCTGGGTGGCTCAGTCGGTTGAGCGTCCGACTTCGGCTCAGGTCATTATCTCATGGTCTGTGAGTTCCAGCCCCGCGTCGGGCTCTGTGCCGATGGCTCAGAGCCTGGAGCCTGTTTCAGATTCTGTGTCTCCCTCTCTCTCTGATCCTCCCCCGTTCCTGCTCTGTCTCTCTCTGTCTCAAAAATAAATAAACGTTAAAAAAAAAATTAAAAAAAAAATAAACCTTTGCTTGGCATCTTAGTTGTGTGTTATTTTATTTTATTTATTTTTTTATTACATTTTTTAAATGTTTATTTATTTTTGAGAGGGAGAGAGGGGGAGAGAGAGAGGGAGACACAGAATCTGAAGCAGGCTCTAGGCTCTGAGCTGTCAGTACGTAGTCGACACGGGGCTTGAGCTCATGAGCCATAAGACCATGACCCGAGCCGAAGTCGGCCGCTTAACAAACTGAGCCACCCAGGTGCCCCTAGTTGTGTGTGATTTTAGGTACATTCTTTGTTTGGTTCTGCCATCCATTAAATGGAGATAACAATTCTATATATCTCACAGAGATATTATGAGGGCAAATGAGATAATGTATGTGAGATGCTTAGCCCTGTGCTGGGAATATAGTAAATGCTCAAGTAGTATTAGCTATGATTATGTGTCCATTTTCCTTGGACACAATAGAATTTTGTTGTTGGCGATATAAACATATGATAGGAAAGGCTATTTCAAGCTTTTTAAAAGGGTACATAGGGACAATTTAAAGGGCAGTGCAAATCAGTGCAAAGGACATAGGGACATATGAGACAGCCATAGAATGCTAGGAAAGAGGATGCTTCATAAAGAATTTCAATCAGCAAGCCAGCACCTTGCCACTAGGTCTAGCACAGAAATGACCCCAGGTCATTTCCAAATTTGAAAGGAACTAGAATTGGGAACACTCAGGCATACTGCAGATGTATGAAGACTAGCCTAGGAGGTGGGCATTACTCTGGTTGGGGACTCTGAATTTCAGGTGAATGCATCCAGGAGAAAGGCAAAGTCAGAAACCAAACAGAAGCAGAAATGGATGCAACACACAGACACAGACACACACGCTATTATGGTTTATGAAATGCTTTCATAGTCATTACCATTATGCAGAGTATAACAAGCCATGAGTCATTCCTGGGTGAACAAAAACCTTGTAGTCTGAAAAAAAGTCACGGCTTTTAGGAGCAAGGAGATCCATAAGAACAAAGGACAAGTAGGGAAGGCAGGTGACCAGATGTGAAACATCAACATTGACAAGGTTACCTTTAATCAAATCATATGATTTTGCTGAGCCTCAGTTTCTTTATTTGCTAAATGGGAATAATTATGGTATCTACCTTACCAGGTTGTCATTAAGGTTGCATGAAGCAATGAATGCAAAATGCTTAATGGTAAATAAGTTCTTACATAGTTTTGAACTGGTCAATGGTGAGGAATGTCTGGGATGTTTCGTGAGGACAAGTACCTGGAAACAGATTCTGAGAGCAATGAAGGAAAGAGAAAGAGAGGGCTGTGGAATGAAAGTGAACAAAAAGAATTGTCCTACTTCGTAGTTTTGGCCTAATTTTGGAATTAGCAAAGCTAGAAGCAGGACTCCCTGTCTAATGTTTCTTCTCCTGTATCAGTCTTACTTTCTAATCAGTGTGCTTAAATAAGAGACCTCTGTACCCCCACAGACTGCCTGGCACACCAGACATCCATCTGACCTCACTTTGTCTCAGTGAATTCCTAATGCAAAACACTATGTTCTTGGTGTGAGATCCTAGGCCTCTGCAGAGGATTAGCCTGAAACATTCTGTCCCTCTGATTTAGAGAGATCTTTCTGCACATTTCTGAAGAAGTTGGCAGTGCTTATGGAAATATCGCTGAGTGGCCAGAGCTTTGGCTAGACCTGGGAGCTCACTCTGAAAGTTTCCTTGGAGAGTAAGAGCTTACCCCTAATTCTAGGCCTTACTAGATCTCTGGTAAGGTGTCTCAATCTCTTAGGTGACAGCATTCACTAGCAGTGTTCTCAACAACTTCTGATTGTGATCATCATCAGGATTCCCATGGCTACTCCTTTTCCACTCTCACCTCTAGGACTCTCCTTTTTGAGATTGTATCTCATCAGCAGTTTTCTTAACTCATTATCTTTCCATCCATCCATCCATCCATCCATCCATTGAACCCTTCATTTACCATTAATGCTTACTTTATTCATATTAGACTTCTTTCTCAGGTTCTGAAAAAGTCTTCACTGTAGTTTCCACTGCTAACCTCTATGGACTTGTCAATTTCCCTGTTGTTTTTTTTTTTTTTTTTTTTTTTGTCATCTTCTAACCTCTTTCAATTTAGTACATTTCTGGATCTCATCAACTTGCTTTCTCATATCTCATGGTTACCTAGGCTGCTAGTCTAACACTAGCACTCTTAATTTTCAGAGGTGAAGCTTTTAGAGGCTTCAAAGAAGTACTGAATTTTGGAAATATGTTGAATTTTTCCTTCATTTTAAGCGAAGAAAATAAGCTTCCTTGTCCAGTCTTTAGAATGGGGTGTGACAATTGAAACTTGGGTGGCCTGCTCTTTGCTATCAATTGGCAGATAAGAAAATGCTGAAAATTTCTTCCTAATTTTACATTTCTGGCCCTTTTCCACAATCCCCAAACTATAATATTCTCTTCAAAGGGACTAGTTTCCTTTGTGAGGAAAGCAAAGTGATCAACCAAGATGCCGAATATACCAGTCATTCTAGCCCATCAGTTGCTTTTACTATCTACAGAACAGATGCTAAAGAATTTTCATATCCATAACTTCCACATCACCATATCCTGTCATGAGGGGCCAGGGAAGGAGCTTGATTTCTTGAAGTCCAAATCATTTTTTTTCTAAATTGTAAGATCCAGTCTTTATTTGTGTCCAGGAACCTGCAGTGATAATATTATTAGCCATTGATTCTTACCTATCCTGTAGTTCTCTTTCTTTAAAAACCCCAACTGTGTGGTCACTATAAGGAGATGTCTAATTTTGGGAATTTCTTAATTTTGACACATACCTCACACCACCACTGACTTGGCTAAATTCAGGCCTCTGTAAAGAGTAAAGTCTCTTACTATACAAAATCATCCAGTTCTAGTCTGGTCACCACCTCTTGACAGGGCTTGGACCCAAACCCCAGTGTGGCCTTCCCACCTGTTCCCTGGTTTTCTTGCCCCATTTGTGGTTCTCATAAAGACGGTAAGCAATTAGGCTGTTCAGTTGTGGCACATGGTAGTGTAAAATTATGGAATTTAGGATTTTAATGAGTTCAGGTGCCATACAAAAGAACTCCCCTACTCCTACCCCCATCCCTTGTCCATAAAATTATATGGCTTTAGAATTGGGGCTTTTTGCAGCCTGGACTAAGCCATTTTATTTAAAGAAAAAATATAGGCCAGGGGGAAAAAAAGAACCAACACAATTATATGCAGATTTGTTCATAAATCAGGCACCGCAGCAGCTGTGCGGCACATGTTGGCGACCCTGAGTTTGTTGCTGGAACTTGAAAGATAAACATGAACCTGTTTCCACAGAGGAAAATCTGTTCACAGCAAGGAGCTGACCTTGTTCTTTAAACAAGGATGATGGTGTGGCAGCCTGCTGTGCCCTGCTCTGTGTTGCTGTTTGGTGGTGAGGGTCACATAAAGAAGAGAGCAAAGAATGAGAGGCGATTTACCTGGGGCAAAAGGAATCAGCAACAGACCCCAAACAGTAGTCAGAACTTGACTCTTCCACCCAGCATTCTCGGGCCCAATTAGCTAGGTCACTGGAGCAGGCCAGATTTTTCTTATGTATTTTCAGAGGTGAAAGATCTTTTGCCCTTGAGCTAAATAATGTAGAAAAAAGGTATGCAATTTATGTTAAAAGAGTAGTTCTAAGACTTATGTCCTTTTAAATATATGTGCATGTCCCCAGAGCTCCTGCCAAGCCCTGTGCTTGCCCTAGGTGTGTGAAGAAGGGAAGGACAAACGGAGGGGATCCATCTGTTTTAGGATTCACCGCAAGGCTGATTGCTTTTGCTTTGGCTTAGTGCCAATAGTAACTCATTGCAAGGTCCAGCTGTTTCCAGTCGTTTCCTTGGTCCAGGTATTCCTTTGGGAATGGAATGTAATGCAATATATTTCTTAGCTGGCTTTTTGTGGGACTGGGTACCCTGGCTCAACCTGCCTCTGTCTGTTTCAAATGAAAGGAGTAGTATCGCAGGGAATCGTGAGGGTCACTTTGTGACAATATGGTGGAGATTGATACTTACATCTGTGAGGTCAGTTAATTAACTGGGACTAATGGTGATGTAAACTGCCCGAAGCAGATGTGGCTAACTTCCTTTCTTCTACCAAATAAAAGGAGAGTGTTTTGAAGAGAGTCTGATTGTCTTCTTTTCCCTCTATTTTTTCCCCTAGAACTCTGCCTTGGTGATCCAATTGAGAAGAGTTAATACTAGGAGAGCCCTTTAAGGAATTTTAGGCTAAAGGCATTGGGTGGTTCTGTGCCTTTCAAGAACTTTATCCCAGCACGGTCCTCTACATTAGGCACTGACTGAGTGGAAAGGTCTGTTATCACTAGATGATTTCCTCAACCTGGAAAAATGGTAATGATCTCAGAGGCATGACTTTTTGTCCTTTCAGATGACTACTGTTCAATCTGTCACCCCAAGGCTCTAAAGGGAAACTCATGTACTCGAGACACACATACTATCACACACACATACACACCCACACACACGTGATGCATCATTATTAATAAATGAATGGAGCTATTTGTTATTTATTATTTAAACCTTCAATACTGGCTGGCCTGAGTGATACATGAAATATAGGCAAGTAATTTATTTATTAGGGAAAATAATGATTTTTTCCCCCCACAGCATAACCCTCTCTGACCCAAAACAGCAAGAGCTTTATCAAATACAAATACGATGGCTTGTAATTTTAGAGTTTTCCAGAGCATTGTAACTGACAACCTTTTTAACATAAGTACATTGAACAAATAATTTATAGACATATTCTGGGAATATTTTAAGGTATTTTATTACTACTTCTGAAAGCTATGGCATGTTATCGATTTTGGTATATTAATATAACCTAAAAGGGAGGGCACATGCTCAGCTTCTAATCCACATCAGCTTTGATGGCAAACAATATATTTTACTGAAGGGAGCCTTGAACCAAAGCAGTAGAGGTTAACAATTACACATCATAGCCAAAAGTTTAAGATAATGAATTTTACTCATTACAGAAGTTGCATTTTGGGGACTGAAACACATTTTCCACACTTAGGATTTCATCCAAATTTCTCAACCACCGTTTGTCAGCATGAACTTGCCTTTCCTTAAGCCCAGTTCTCTCCTGCCACTTCCTGAGGATTCATAAAGCCTATTTCCTACTGAAAGGACCACTATTACCCCTTTTCCCAAAACATATTTTTAGAGTGGGTTTTGGGGGCTCATTTAAAAGAGGTTATAATGTCCTTCCTTGTATTACTTTCTTATTTTAGGTGGTTTCTAGATGGTTAATGCTTAAACTATCAACATCTTGTTCATATTTGGTATTTTTAAGTCACTATCTCCATGTTATGTTTTAACCCAGAACCTTATTACACATACATTATTGTCCAAAATTCTGACCCCAGCACGGAGGCTCCTCCTTAATTGGTCCTCACTACCTTCGGCCCTCAGTTAGAACTCGGTGCTTATGCCAAGCTGGCCTCTTGCTGTCTCTGAAACCCACCCTGATCATTCCTGCCTTTATGCCTTTGATGCTGCCGCTCTTCTCTTTTCTGCCATCCCATCTTCTTTGTGTGTGAAGATTTTCCCGACCCCTCCAATACATAATTATCTTCTCCTTCTCTGAACCTCTGTATAACTCAGCAGCTCTCCCTTATGATTTAGCACTTTACCATGAGTGGCCTTGAATTAGTCCTAGTATCTCTTTCACATATATCATTTATCCTGGATCGACTATGAGTAATTTGAAGAAAGGAATCATATAGGTTCCATTTTCATTGTAGTGGCACATCACTCAGGATGTAGCTAAGCAGATATTGGCAGCTCAGTCCACACTAAACTCAGTAGACAACAAATTTAATTTATACTGAAATCTAAGGAGAATCAACAACAATTTTCAAAGTATAGCTCAGCCCGTCTCCCTCTAGTCATTCAAAAATTACAGGATGATCAGATATTCTATAAAATTTTTCTGGGCATAATTATAGGGGATGACCTTTATTTGCCTTTATTATTATTATTCTGAATGTAAAAAAAGTCCATTATAAATATAATAAATGCTGTTAGAAAGACTTGAAAATTTGACAGAGCAAAAAGAAGAAAATAAAATAGTCTCCCATAATCCCCTCATCCATAGCAAACACTAAATACCTTGGTATCTTTACGCTTCCGGACTATTTTGTGTGCATATATGTAGGTTTATGTGTATATATACATACTTTTACATATGTCGCTATTACTACCTTCATTCATTCCTAAGGATAAATTGCCAGAAAGAATTTGCTGGGACAAAAGGATATCTGTAACATGAAAAGACAAGTGTGTGTGTGTGTGTGTGTGTGTGTGTGTGTGTGTGTGTGTAAGTAGGTACTTTGAAAAGGCATCATACACTGTGCAGTCTTTTGTAACCTATTTTCCCACATGTCAGTAATGTAGCTTTCATGACTCTATAGCAAGTCATTGTACCTTAATTTAGTTAACCAATTAATTATTTTTGAACTTTTAGGGTTTTCATCTTCTTACTCCTAAAAACAGTGCTGAAAATGAGTTTTCTTATAGGTAGATATTTGTGCACATTTTCTATGATTTCCTCTGGATAGATTCCTAGAAGTGGAATTTTTAGGGTAAGAGGGTGTGCCTATTTTAAGACACCTAAGACCCATTGCCTTCAGAAAGGTGGCATTTATTTATAGTACTAGGGGTGGTAATTGAGGTGGGCATTTTCCCATCTCGGCCACTTCAAAGTTGTTCCAATTGAACATGAAGAGCCACCATTAGGAGAGTAAAACAGGGTTTACAATGAGGGAAGTGAACAACTGCCAATATGCTGCCATTGCAGCTTCCTAAAAGACAGACCTGATTGCCACTCACCTGCTTAATTAAAGTCCCTGTTTGCCTCTGATCCCCAAGAAATCAATTTTTAACCCCTTGGCTGGGCCTTTTGTGATCTGTCCTCAGTGTATGGCTAAGCTCTGCTGACCTCCATTCCCCCACATCCATGCACTTTAAGCTCCTCCTGTGCTAGGAACCTCACCTGGGCCAGAATACACCCTGCCCTCTCATACCTCTACATCTCTGTGCCCAGGGGCAACACTCATCTATACAGAAGCATTCGTTACAGCTATGGATTAGTCATAGTTCAAATAGTAATAGCCAGTGCACTTGTCAAAAAAGGAAAGTAACTATGAGTCAGTGAAAACTCTGTTACAAAATCTTGATTGTTTATTGTCACATGAATAAAATAGTAGCTAATATTCTTTCTGTGCTAAGTAATGTGTCATGTGCTTTCCTTGGATTATCATCTGTGGGTATATTATCATTCCATATTATAGATTAGGAAACTAAGATTCAGAAAAATTAAGTAACTTGTCCAAGGACATGACTAGAAAGTGGCAGACTTTGGATTTGAAACCAGAAAAGAATACTGTTAATAACGCTGATAACAATACTGTTAACCACACTACATAATGCTGTCTACCAGAGATGCCTCATTGGGTCTCTTGACAGCCTGCTATGTTCATGCCAGGAACTATCCACAGGATGAAAGAGTATCTGCTGGCATAAAAAAAAAAAAAGCAAGGAGCCTGGTGTATCTTTGGAATTTAAGACTAAGAAGTAGATAGTTCAGGCTTTAAAGTGAAAAGTTAAAATATCTAGTGGAAACTTTATCGTATCCATGTAGATCAGGGTTTCTTAATAGTTGCACTATTGACATTTTTGACTAGAGCATTCTTTGTTGTGGAGGGGGGGAGCTTTGGATCCCCTGCCCCTAATTGTGACAACCAGAAATATCTCCAGACGTTGTAAATACACCCTAGTAGAGGCAGGCATAATCATTCCCAGGGGACCACTGGTCTAACAGGAAAAATGTAGTGGACTTTTGTCATTATTTCTGGCTATGAGCAGCTGAACCTTTTTCCTGTTATTCTGGAATCCTCACCTTAGGGCATGAGGCATTTCTGATCGTCACAACTGGGGGCAGAAGGTGCTATTGGCATCCAGTGGGTAGAACTACAATGCACAGGAGAGCCCCCCACTATAAAGAATACTCTAGTCTAAAATGGCAATGGTTCCTTTACCTTTGTGAGCCTTCTGACAAATTTCTTGATTTTCAACTTAGGCTAGTTCAGTAACTGGAAACTGACAAAGAGAATCTCATGGCATTGATATCTTCAGAGTCTCAAAAAATCCAGAAGCCCTGTAAGAATTGCTTTGTACCTGGCATTGTTTGTTTAGTCAAGTAATAGTTATTAAGCATCCTCTATGTGCCAGGCACTAGGTGCTGGGAACATAATAGTCAACTGACAGACAAGGTTACCACTCCTAGTCAAAGAGACAGCTGAAGAGTAAGAGGGGAAGCACAGAGTGGGAGGGGCATAGTATTAGGGGATATTCACTTTGTTTGGGGGAGTGTTATTGTCAGAATGCCCAGAAGAAAAGATGTTTAAACTGAGGTCTGAAAAAGGAGTAGAAGTAATCCAGGAAAGACTACGAGGAAGAGTGTCCTGTGCAAAAAGAACAAAATTAGGAGAGAGGGGACAGGAAGAAGAGGGAGTATTGGGTGTAGGAGAGAAAAATAAAGCAAAGAGAGGAGAGGAAGGGTGGGAAGGAGGAGGGAGGGAAGAGGGCAGGGATAGATATAGGGATGGGGGTGGGGAGAGAGATTGAAGAGAGACAGATCTCCTAGGAAAGAACTGAAATCTGGAGTGGTTGGAGCAGGATTTCAGTGCATTCTCTATAGCTCCAGAACCAGCCAGGGGAGGTCTGTGAGTTATAATTCCCACAGACTATACATAGGACCCTCAAGCAACCTACCTTGAGGGCCAACAGTCCCCTGCTGTGGCAGTGCAACTTGAGAATAATATCTGGTGCTTGGAGCTGAGAAGGGAGGGAAGAGATTACAATAGACATTTATTTATTTTTCATTTTGCATTTAGCTTGGTGTGGACTGACTGCTTTTCAGGATCTGATTATTCCCTCCCTGAGGGTCCTGTGGTCAGACGCCAGCTGTGAGGATCTGTTACCATGGGTGACATTTTCATCCAATGGGGGACGTACAGCTTGTTTGCAGAGTGGCAGATGGAGCAGCTAATCGATACAGTCTGGGAGGTGGGCGTCCCCACCTCCAGTGGCCCTGCCACACAATGAGAGCTGGGCCCCAGGGGCTTGTGGAACACACGCCAGTGACTGGGCCTTTGATTAGAAAAGACCTCACTCACTAGGGGTTCTGGCCCCAAACAATGCCCCGTTCTTTACTAAGGTGGCCTCAGCACTTCCAGGATTTTTACAGCCCCTGCCTCAGGCAACACTCCTGGGAAAAGCTGCTGCCAAACCCTTCTCGGCTGTGTGTGGATGATACTGAGTATTCTATTCCAGTAAAACTCAGCAGACATTTTTTTTTTTTAAAGCATCATCTGTGTTCAAGCAATATACTGAATGGAGGAAAAGAACAAGGTAATGTCCTGCCCTCAAGGACCTTATGATGTAATTGGGAGCCTTCAGTCTGGTCGTGGAATAGCCAAAAACCCCTCAGCCATCCATCCACGTCATTTACTGAATAACCCACAACGTATTAGAGGTTGTGATACAAAGAAGGCTAAGATGTGGTTGGTGCTCCTGGTACCATATTTAACTCTATATGCCATTGAAAACTAGGAACAGCTAGTATTTACTGAGTTCTTTCTCTGCACTACCTATTAAGCATTTATAATTCTAAGAGATGGATACCAATATTGTCTCCATTTTTGGATGAGGAGACTGAGATCTAGAGTAGAGGAGTGATTGGTACTGATCAACAGTTTAGTATTATTTCCACTGATGTCTCAAGTGTTTTGGCATTTGAAATTCATACCCACACACGTGTGTATGGGTATACACGTGTATATATATGTAAATTGTCTTTTGGTAAAATATACTGAATGCCTAGTAACATGTTTGTTATGTTACAAAACAAAATCTAACTGGTAAAATTTAAGGATATTATTGGCTTTATTAAAAAATTCATGAATCGGGCAGCATCCACTCTAGAAGACAGGGGCTCTGAAGAGCTGTACAAAATGAAAGACTTATAGGCAGAAGAGAGCAGGAACAAGGATGCAAAAAAGCAGATTGGTTATTGCAAGGTAACTTTCCTCTACCGGATGGCAGGGATCAATTGGGCAGATTACCTAACTAATGCGGGTCAGGTGATTCCTGATTGACTGGCTTAAGATTCCATCTCTGGGAGAGCCAAAATTGTAATGAAGTCTTGGTTTGGTGACATGGGGCTTAGCATAATGACTCTATTTTGGGAATGTTGTCTTATTTTTAACAAGTATTTTGGATAACTTAAGATCAGGTGGTAAGAAAAAGTTTATTCCTTGATTTCTTAATCCCAGTGGATTAAGAGTCAGGAAATCTGGGGCCTTGTACTTGTGAGTGATGTAGGACTAGGCTGTTCATCAAACTGAACTTCAAATTTCTCATCCCCAGGTAGGACTATTAAGATTGGCCTTGTGTGTACCATAACGGGGTTTTGTGATAACCAAATGGAAATCATATAAAGATGTAATCCATGAACCCAGTATGATATCCCGTATTATAATCAGGAATCTTCTGGGCTTTATAAATGCAAGTTGTGGTTCTTTGTTGCTTTTGTTTCCATTACCATTTCTGCTGTTTTAATCAAGGAAGCTTGCACATAAGACATTTCTAGAACTGGGAGGGTAGTTCACCAAATAAACAAGGAGATTGCACTTCCCTCTCCCTACTTTTACTAGAAAAATATGAAATTAAACACAGCCAAGTTTTCATCATCTCCCTCCTTCCTCTTTACTTTATGTTTCTCAAGTCTTATCCCATACCCACTTCTTCCCCACTGCCCCAAAGTTGTAATTTATGTCTTTTAAGGCACTACACATATAAGCATCACTATTTTAATTAGTGAGGAGCAAAGGGAAGTAAGGAGCTAGAAGGCACAGCAAGAGAGCCCACCACTCGCATGCTTTAATTATTCATCGTGGTAAATAAAATTAAATATTTTCCCAGCAATCCAGAGCAGTATCTGAAGTAATTACACTGTCAGATTCATCAAAAATTCCCTCATCAAAATAAAAACCTTGATGTCATTTAATAATTTATAATACAAATACACAGAAATTGTAAAATATTATAAATAGAAAACTGCAGGGTAAGTGAACATGAATTAGTTAGGGGTTATGTTCTAGAAAGAGGCTGTCATGAGCTGTATAAATTTTTAATCAGAAATATTTTTGAGGCCTAATTTAGAGTATGGAATATACCAAGACTGTAGAATACAAAGAACACAAGAAAACAACATGTTCCCGCTGCTTGAAGATTTACAAATTCACGGCTTTTTGAGAAAAACAGAACTCAAGATGATTGCAGGCAGAAGGAAGGAATCTTGTCTTTGATGCTTTGTATATTCCAGATCACCTGTGGCACCTTACATGTTGTCTACATGGGAACAAATGAATTAATTAACCTGCAGGTATTGACCCTGAATAGCAAATGGAAAAAGTCTGCTTTATTTCCACCAATAGAGAAAGGCAGTCTCAACCACTGAACTTTGTAAAACAATGTGTGATTCTGGAAACCATATGGTTTCATCCCAGTTTGGAATGGTTTTGATCTGTTGAGTTTCTGTCTGGAAAAAGCCTGGAGCAAATAGAGTAAACCAGATTTTTCTTCTCCTTATTCTCAGAGAAGTATTTTCATACATGCGTGTCCTGTCTTGCTTTAGAAAACGTCTGTGGGGACTTACCTGTCTCAGGACAGGTAAGGAGTGGCCAAGGCTTTGTTTTACAAGAATGAATGGGAGAGCAGCTGCTCCTCTGATCTCTGGTCACCTCCACTGGTCAGGAAGGGAGTTCAGAAAGGAAAAGTGGGCTTTCAAGGTGCTAATTAATTAGAAAAGAAGCAAGGGCAATTTTTAAAAACAATTTTGCTTTATTGTGTCATCTCAAGGATCTAAGAGGTTGGTATGGACGGTGACATGGTAATCAGAGAGATCTTTTCACAAAAAAGGTAAGACTGATAATTTTTAAACTTAAAACCTTTCAAAAACTGGGGTGCCTGGGTGGCTCAGTTGGTTAAGCATATGACTTCAGCCTAGGTCGTGATCTTGCCATTTGTGAGTTTGAGCCCTATGTCAGGCTCTGTGCTGACAGCTCAGAGCCTGGAGCCTGCTTCAGATTCTGTGTCTCCCTCTCTGCCCCTCCCCTGCTCATGCTCTGTCTCTCTCTGTCTCTCAAAAATCAATGAATGTTAAAAATTTTTTTAAACGTTTCAAAAACTTCCTCTTTTGCTTACAAGTTGAAGACCCTTAAACATTGCAAGGCCCTGAGGGTTCTGATTCCTGTGGGCTTCTTCAGACTGATAGCATACCCATCTGCCCTTTGCTGTCTGTGCTCTGAGGACATAGCCCTTCTACCTCCAACCTCCTTGAACACACCCTGTTCCCTCTGCTTGGCACATTCTTCTTCCTTTGTTTTTGTTTTTTTTTTTTTTTTTTGTTTTGTTTTTTTCTGGGTAAACTCCTTACCCTTCAGGACTCAGCTTAGATGTCCATCTTTCAGGAAGCCATCCATGATCACCAAATGCCATCAGTTGTCCTGTTATATCTCCCATGGCACCTTGAACCCATCCACCCCCCTTTACAAATGTGCTACATTTGTTACATTTAGAGTGAATTATTTATAATATTGTATTTACTCTTTATCTTCCATTATAAATAGAAACTTGGTGAAGGCAGAAACCATCTATGTCAGAGATTTTCTTTTGATCCCCACTATGAAACACTTTATCATCTGTAACCCTGATCCCCTAAATCTACCCCCTTTCTTCATCCTCTGCCTCATCTTCTATACTCCCCAATTTGTCCACTAGGATCGACCTCTTCACTGTTCCTGACCTGCTCCTGCCTCAGAACCTCTCTCTGGAGGCTCTTCCGCAGATATCTGAATGGCATGCTTCTTCACCTTCTTCAGGTCTTTAGTTACATATCATCTCCCAAGTAAAGTTTTCTTTTTTTTTAATGTTTTATTTATTTTTGAGAGAGAGAGAGTATGAGCTGGGGAGGGGGAGAGGATCCGAAGTGGGCTCTGTGCTGACAGCAGTGAGACTGATGTGGGGCTTGAACTCACAAACTATGAGATCATGACCTGAGCTGAAGTTGGACACTCAACTAACTGAGCCACCCAGGCTCAGATTTTTCTTTTTAAAATTTCTCTCCACCCCCCTACATCCAATGCTGCCTGTTCCCCTTTCCTGCATTTTTGGGGTCCCCTTAGCATTTGTATCAGCCCACTTGCTTCTCATCTGTGTCTTTTCCCTCAAAGTAAGCTCCATGAGCACGGGGGTTTTGTGTATGTTGTTCATTGCTGTAGCCTCAGTCTGTAGAACATGACCTGGAACATAGTAGGTGCTCAAGTAAATATTTGTTGATATAATGAGTGGAAGTGACCACCTCTAGGCAGAGGTAAAAACAGATGAAAAGCTAATATCTTTGAAGGAACTCCTCTTGGATGTGGGGGCTTGGAGGAGTGGATGCTATAATGGGTAAAGGTGGCTTCCCCCCTTCCTGGTGTGGGCTGTTTAGGTCTGTATGAGGTCCTAATGGCTATGGTTTCTTCTGAGAAAGGCTTATGCTTGGTGAAGTAATAGGTGGGAGAAAACACTGGTGAAGAAAGGACTAATCTGTTGCTATAAATCAGGGATGACAAATGGGCTTCAATGCCCATGCCCATTCCATTTGATTGGTAATAGTTGCTTGGAAGGCTGTGTTGAGAAGGATTCTGAGGGCTTTCTAGATCTAATGGAAAAGAGTGTTTCAATCAGAGATGTCTTGGGCTTGAAGGGAGGATGTGGCAGCATTTGCTTCGTGCATTTGTATCCTGACCCCTAAGCTTGAACTTGGTTCTGGTCTCTCCCATGAAACCAGGCTCACAGAGGACCTAATGATACCCCCAGTAGTCTATTTGTTGTGCAAGCTAAAGGTTAAGGTATTCAGGAGGGGACTATGAATCCAGATCCTTTGGGGATTTGGCTCTATCCTGTTGATGGATTTATTTTTTTCTCCAGGGGATCAAAAGGCTGAGATATAGTGATTATTTATAGCTTAGGGACTCTAAGCAAGAAGGTAGAACTCTTCTAGTCTCACTTATTTAGACTGGCCATTCAGACCAGTTCCCTGTTGCTAAGAGAGTCTACAGACAGTTACCCAGGACAGATCTAGTTATGTAAAATCTTGGCCTGAAAAAGAGACTCTGACCCTAATGTGATTTGCCCAGCACACCGACCCTGTGAGCTCATTTGCCCATACAAGCTATTCTTTCCTCTCCCAGTGCTGTCATCAACCCCATCTGCAACAGTCTTCCAAGGTTCAGCTCTCCCTTCTATCGATTGTAATGGATGACATTGCTTCTTTTCTGAAAAGCTCTTCTGTCCCTACACTGACACACCCTTCACTTCACTGAACATTCTCTTATCACATCTGCTTCCTTGCAGCTGTCTCAGATTGTGCCTGATTCAGTTTCTTATACTAAGCATTTATGTATTTTTAGTATTTTCATATGTCTCTGTTTTCTCCCTCACTAGATTTAAGCTCCTTGAGGAGAGGGGTCCATTATAAATATGTCCAGAATCTTTTTATACTGACTACATATAATGAACACAGCACTTTGTGTGTGTGTGTGTGTGTGTGTGTGTGTGTGTGTGTGTGTGTGTAAGGATCACTGTCTAAAACTGTTGGCTGGATTTAGTAAGCCCACCAGTTTAAAGGTATAATTGATATAATCTTTTTTTTGGAGGACCATTTTACAATACCTGTCAAGTTATTGAATGTTTATGTTTTCCAGCAATTCTACTTCTTGGAATTTATTCTACAGAAGTACTCATAGGAGTATGCAGATATCTATATCAATATATAAAAGAGTGATATAGATATCTGCATACTCCTAATGAGTACTTCTGTACAGACTTATTTGTGATGATGAATGTGAGAATAACCAAACGTCCATCCTGAAAGAAATTATGATATAAATTATGGTACATACACACAGTGTACTACTATGCAATCATCAAAAAGAAAAGTAATTAGCTATATATTGACAAGCAAAAATGTTCATGACATTATGTATAATTGTGTAAAATGGTATTTTTCTTTGCAATAAGCCACAAATATATGTATAAATCTACATATATATACAGATGTGAACATACATAGAAAAAGGACTAGAGGACATACACCAAATTATTAGTGATTTATCTATGGTGGGTAGAATTGGGAAAGCAAGACATTTTATCTTTTTTTAATCTTTCACTGATTTGGACCTTTTTATTCTCTTTTTTTCCCCCAGCTTTATTGAGATATAATTGACATGTAACATTGTATAAGCTTAAGGTATAAGGTGATTTGATACATTTATATACTGCAAAATGATAACGACCATAGCTTTAACTAATATATTCTTCCCATCACAAAATTACCATTTCTTTATTGTGGTCAGAACATTTAAGATCTGCTCTCTTGGCAATATTCACTAAATACACTATTACACACAAATACAGTGTATACATAAAATACACTATGGAAAGAGTTTTAATGGGCATGTAATCATGCTAAAACAAAAGATATTTTAAGAGGAGTTTATTATAAAAAAGGCATGGCAGTTGTGTTTGCTAAAATATCCTGAAGTTTAGAGATGTTATCAAAATAATTCAGTACCCATTTTAGTTAACCCTAGGGTGCTCAGCTATTTCTTAGAAGAATTGAATACAGACTAAATGTAATATTTACATAAGAAATTGTTCTTTTTCCCTTCCTCATTGATATCAAGCTAGACTATGTGACTTGCTCTGGTTAATGGCATGTGCCTGAAAGTGATACACATAATTTCTGAAAAAGCTTTAAGAGCCAGTTCATGGTTTGGCATGCTTTGTTTCTCTCTTTGTCACAAAATCAGCAATATTTCAGAAAAGAGTTTACTCATTGGCCTAGGTCCCAGGAGCAGAGCTTTGGCCAACACTGATGGACATGTTACACAAGCAAGAAATAGAACCTTGCTGTAGTAAACCACTGAGATTTGGGGTTGTTTCTTACTGCCACATAACCTAGACGGATATAGCTGCTAACAGACTTCACCACGCCTTACATGGAGGCTTTCATTGGCCTGGAAATGATGATGTCTGGTTCTAATCCTAGCTTTACCATGAGCTTTCTGAGAGATTGTAACAGTGAGGATGTTTTATGTTGAAAGAAATTGAAAGTACGGCAAAAAAGTAACTTAAACAAGGTTATTTACTATCATGCATAACAGGCAGCCCAGATTTACAGCTTCATTATATCACTGGGGACTTAGAGTTTGCCATCTTTCTGCTTGGCCTTTTTTGTCATGGTTGTATGGTGGATATAGAAGTTTCAGGTGTCATAGGCAGACATAGTATCCCATGAAGAAGAAGAGTGTTTCTTCCTATGTGTTTCTTTTTCTTCTTTTAAAAAAATGTTTATTTATTTTTGAGAGAGAGTGTGCACATGTGTGCATGAGCAGGGGAGGGGCAGAGAGAGGAACAGAGGTTCCTAAGTGGACTCTGCACTGACAGCAGCCAATGTTGGACGTTTAACCAACTGAGCCACCCAGGCACTTGGTTTTTCCCTTGTTTTTATTTGAGGAAAGTATTTACTGGAAATTTCCCTGGAAACTATCCCCAGATCCCATTGCCTAGGATTGGTCACATGTCTGTGTCTAACCAGTCACTGCTACTAAGGCAGTGATGTGGCTGTGATTGTCTTTGGTCAGCCATGGTTCATTCCTTTTGGGGGTAGCAGTGGACCCCTTTTCTGAATACATAGCTGTATGGCAAGTGGTTACTCAAAAAAATTGCCCTCTGGGAAGAAGGAGAAGAAGAGGAGGATAGAATTAGTGTTTACCTCAATGACCTTAAGCAAGTATGTCCCTCCTTGGACCTTAATTCTTCCACTGATAAACTGAGGATATTGGACAAATGGGCTTCTAATGCAAGGATTATTATCACAGAGTCCACAGACATTTCCCCTTAAGGAATGGAATTGAAACTTCCTTACAGGGCTTTGAATACGTCAAAGCAATTGTCTATGCCCCAGGGTGCCACTGGCTTAGGTCATCAAAAGTCTTGTCTCATCAGCTTCCTGAGAGGCAGACACATTATGGCTTCCAACTCCCATAAAATCTTGCATCTTGGATTTTACATGCCCAATGTGAATGTGATCTAGGTGAGGGATATATATGTGCAGTTTTGTTAGCTTTTACTTACATATCAGATTGACTTTAAAAGTACTTTGAAAACTTATAAAGTGCTTTGTGCTTGGAGATTTTTTTTCCAATAGCTCCCTCTTCTCCCATGTGCCATACTCCCAAATTTCTGCATCCTTTCACAATTTGAATCAACTCAAGACGCTTTATTGGCCAATTTAATATAAACCAGTCTCAAGTGCTCTTGAGTCATGAACTCCAAAAATAATTTATAATCATTATTATTGAAAATAATATAAATGATTTTGGGTCAGGGAGCTAAAAAAACCATTAGGGAGATCTCGTGGGATTGAAGCTGAGGTCTTCACTTCTCTTTTCAAGGCACCAGTTTTCTTTTATCCAGGCATTCACTGAAAACTTCCTGGGAATGAGATGGGCTCATCCAAGAAAAGTGCCAGAGCTCTTATTTTATTAGGCAGGGTAGGCACGTATACAGCCAAGACCTGTTCAGGCAGCAGAAGGGGGCTGGAGAAGGATCTGTAAAAACGGATACAGTTGAAACCATCCTGTCTCCCCCACCCTACTACATGCCCTGAAAGGCTTTTATGAACTGTTTGTAGCTTTGTCACTTGGTTATAACTGTGAGCAGTTGTCCTAAACAGTGTATAATTTCTTGATTGGCTTTGATAAGTTCTTTTTTTTTTTCATGTTGATAATGTGCTAAGATGCTGAAGTCACCCTCTTTTTCCCAAGAGACACACTGGTCCATGGGAGGGATGACTATTCAAGAGAATGACTCTGGCCATCTCAAACTATCAGTCCTATTTGTCACCACTAGGAGATAGCCTACTAGGGCTCCTGGATTGGGTTTGCATTTCTGGAAGCCCTCTTAGAAATGTTGCTTTTGGGCCAGATTAGTTGAAGAGGTTTCAGTCAAATCCAGATCATCAGATTAAAAAGGGCATAACCCATCACACAGTTGTTCCAAAATATCATGACATTGAGCAGTGATTGAATGATTGGCTGATTGGCTGAGTCTCTCTTTCTTTCTCTTTTTTAAAAATGTTTATTTATTTATTTTGAGGGAAGGAATGGGGAGAGGCAGAAGGAGAGGGAGAGAAAATCCCAAGCAGGCTTCACACTCAGCACAGAGCCAGACATGGGGCTCAGTCTCACAGCCATGAAATCATGACCTGAGCCCAAATCAAGAGCTGGATGCTTAGCCAACCGAGTGGCCCAGGTGCTCTGAGTTTCTTATAGAGGTAAGATGTCTTCCTCAGGTCAAGTACTCGTAAAACAAAACCAAAGTGAAAGAGGAAGAGTGGATTGCTCAGTTTGTTAAATCAAACACGGATACGAAAAGTTGCAAAAAATAGCTATGTAGTTTAATAAGTTATAAGGCAGCACCCTTCTAACTGTTATTGAAGTCAAGAGAAAAATTTTGTCATCCACCCCAGAAGGCTATCTGCCCCATTCAATCTCACCCCTCCTTTACCCCCAAAGTAACCTCTATCCTGGTTTTTATAACAAACACTTCCTTGTGTCCTGTATAGTTTTATCATCCAAGTGAGCATCCCAAGATGCTCAAGTTTAGTCTTGGCCATTAAAAAAATAACATGTCTTTCAAGTCTCCTTTAATGTATATGTTTCTCATCTAGTCCTTTCTTTTTCTTACAGTTTACTTTTTTTTTTTTAATTTTTTTCAACGTTTTATTTATTTTTGGGCCAGAGAGAGACAGAGCATGAACGGGGGAGGGGCAGAGAGAGAGGGAGACACAGAATCGGAAACAGGCTCCAGGCTCTGAGCCATCAGCCGACGCGGGGCTCGAACTCACCGACCGCGAGATTGTGACCTGGCTGAAGTCGGACGCTTAACCGACTGCGCCACCCAGGCGCCCCACAGTTTACCTTTTGACCTGTAGAGTTTTCCTATGATATGGATGTTGTTGATTATACATTCGTTATACAGTTCAATATATTCCTCTGTCCTCTGTATTTTCTACAAGTTGGGAATTGTATTGAGACATGATTAATTTTAGGTTCATTTGGCAGGTGGCATTGAGTTGTTTCACCAGGAGGTACGTGGTGTCCAATTTTTGCTCTTTTTAAAATGTTAACATCACCCAATGCTCAATGTCTGGATCCATTAGTTTACTGGGAATTACTAAATGGTGATGTCTAATTCTACCATTTCCCTTGCATTTATTAGCTAGAAAACTTATGAGCAGATGCTTTCCCTCATCTACTCTTTGATTACCCAGTGGTACAGTTGAGGCTATGCTTAATTGTTTCTCCTTATTTACCATAAAGATGACAAATTGGTTCCTATCCTCCTCTGAAGGTAACCAATTAGTTTTTTTAAATATCACTATAAATTCAAGGACTTGAGCATTAATTGATGGGTTCCTAGACTGCATTTTTAATTTATATTTCCATTGTCTTTAATGTTTGGAATACATGGGTCAGTGTTTGTGCTTTGGAACTTGGCTATCTCCCTGGCTCCAAATCACCTGGAGAGGAAGCAACCAAATTCTCCATGGATTGCTCAAAGACCAGTAGGAGAGGCTTGATTTTAGTTTTGTGTTTATTTTCAGCTTTAGTTACAGGTTAGGGCTAGTGGCAATGAATATAAAGAATTCTAGCTGAGGGACTTTGAAAATTTATGGTCCAATTGTCAACATCTTTGTCACCATCAGATGGATGCTAGTAAAGATCCCATTCATCCATTCTTTTCTCTTCTGATTTCATGAACTCCAAGCCCCTTTTGATCCTCATGTTTGACTTTCTGTGTGGCTTGACAAGAGGAGAATGCCCCAATCATACCGGTATGAATATTTTCTTTTTGCTCAATGATTAGTTTCTCACTAGAAATGAAAAGAATTGGCGTTTTGTTGTCAAAATTACATTTTATATTCTTTTCCAAGGAAATGTAAACCCTAGAAATGCTTTCATTATAACCTTGTTTCTATCAAATAGTTCTGCCCAGTTTTAGGATAACTTTATACGTGGACTGCTCTTTTTCTAAGTTTTTTCCAAGGGAGAGACCTACAATCCTTCTAGGTAACTGAAGAAAAGCGCATTCTTTTCAGGCTAGGTTCACCCACCCACATGGCCCTGAGACAGGCCATTGATTACTCTCACTCCAACTAGCAATGAGGTACTACTGTTAGAAACCAGGTACCTTTCCTTGGCAACAGCAGCTGCTAACTAACAAGTAGGTCATTAACTAAGGGTAATGATGGATATAACCAGATTGCCTTGCTGGCCTTTTAAAAAAAAAATCACTCCTTACCAAACTCCCACCATCCCCAGAATGAATGAGAATGTCATTTTGATATTTGAGTCTGGAAAGAAGCATTTAGAATCCACAGATTAACTAAAACACATTCTTAGTTCATCTCTCCACAGGTGGAAAAAGCCAAATTTTGTTTTTCATTTTCTTGCTCTTTTTTGTTGTTGTTGTTGTTGTTGTTTTCTGGACATACCTAGGCACAAATTACAAAATTGCTTACTTGGGGCAATAAATCCAATGTTTTCTGTTATCTATGGGGAATTGGTTTGTAAAATTTCAAAACCCTAGTCTCTTTGACTGGCTGAGTCCTATGGAAAATAAAAATTATGAAAAATAGTAATAAATACTGATTTTCTATAATCCAGTAGGCAAAGTCTAAATTAAATGACTTTACTTAAAGCTTTGTTGGCAGAGAACTAATTAATGAAAAACACCAGGCTTAAACAATAGGCCATCCATCTTTAAGCACAAGTGAGGGACGGAATCCATATGACATTTCACTGAGGATGAAAAATGAACAATTGCTTGGGTCCTGGATGATCCTTATTTGACAGAGCACCCTGGAGACTTTTTCAGTGTCCCCTTTTTCCTGAGACATATGGACTCTACACCATTGTCATATTTAATCTAAGAAACTGGGTTCCCATGCATTCTATTTGTTTGTTTCCTTGCTTGAGGCCTGTGGCTGGGGCCTCATGAGTTTGTAGCAATTGGAGTCAGCTTTTGTTTGGCCTTTAAGATGAAATAAGACAAAACCATAAACATGCTACAAAACACCAGAATATAAAGGGAATTATTGGTGCCATAATTAGAGAACTAGGAGGTCATTATTCCAGTTGTCCCTCCACCCTCCCAACCACATGCCTCTCTGCTACCCCAGGAACAAAAGACATTTAAAAATCAGTCCTGAGTTCATTTTAATGGGAACCTTCTTAAGTCTGGGCATAGTTGGGGGGCATTTACTTGACAAATGAAGAATGTTTACTCTGTCTTGGAGTCTCAGAAATCAGAGAGGCATCAAAATAAGTCAGCCTCAGATAACCAAAGAATCTGAGCATCTTGTTATGTAAACTTGTCAATTGTGTGAGAAAAGAGACTCACCTATGTGCATAACCCTTCAATTATTTGAATGTGCACATTCTCCTTCAACTCTCATTTCAAAAGTCTGACAGCTAGAGGGAACTGCCTTCTCCTGAGGAAGTGAGTTGTCCATCACCAGAGGTGTTTAACCAGAGATCCAAAAGCCATCTGTCAGGGATAGTGCACTTAGGATTCATTCACATAGGGAGTAGATATTTGAACAAGATAACTCAAGACACTTTCCAACTCTGAGCAGTTATTTGTGAGAATGCAGGCATGCAAATTTAAAGGGAAATTAACTTTTGAAGACCATAGAAAATACCCTTCTAGGAAATATGTTCCTAAGGGATTGAGTAACAAAGAACTGCTTTTGGAGACTAGGATAAAATATAAGACTTGAAGCAAGTGTGGTCATATTGGGAATCAGTTGGCCATTGAATTAAATTTTAATATTTCTGTACACCTCTTGTTCTTCTCAGTTTCTCTTACTGTACATTGTGCCCATTTGATAAAGTAGCCTCATTTGACCTTCAATGAAAAAGAATAACTGTACAAAATACACCAATATGTGAAAATCTCTCTTATCTAGTTCTGACTCCCAGGGAAGAAGGAGACAGGAAATGGAAGTATGCATCACATAGTCAAACGTTGATTTTTTTCTTTTTTTTTACTCTTTTGAAGGCTCTTTGCTTAGTAAGTTAGTTATTCAGAGAGATGTGCTGTCTTCTTAAGACATACAGAGTTCTTTCAGGACTCTCATAAATCACTTTAATGGCACACCGGCAACTGGTTTAAAACTATCCAGCTAGGGTGTAGAATTTAATAAAACATCTTTTTCTATTCAAGAATATTGGGACATTGGAAAAGCTGAAGTTTAATGGAACAATACTGAATTAACTGTTAATGAGTGCCCCAAATGGGTGATAGCATAAAAAAGATATGGATAGCTAAATAAATAAATAAATATAAATAAATAAATAAATAAATAAATAAATAAATAAATAAATAAAAAAGATATGGAATGAGCCACTCTATATCCTGGATTAAAAATAGTAAAAATGTATCCTATATACCACTAATTCCCGATCTCGCACTCATGGCCGACATCACTAATTGAGTACAGCACTCTTTAAACTCCAGCTTAATTTCAGAGTCTTAGCATAGAGCTCTAGGCAGTTGTGTCATTGGAGTAGCATCTGTTCTGTTGGTCTTCCATGAACCCTTTTTGCAGGCTTTCATCTCTACTACTGACAAAAACAACTCTTGTCAAAGTTACTGGTGATTCAGTTCCATATTGCTGAGACCAAATGCCACTTCTTAGGGTATATCTTGCTCAGCTTGTTAGCAGTTGATCTCTCCTTGTTTCTAAAAGTACTTCTTCACTGGGCTTCCAGGACACCATACTCACTTGGTTTTCCTTTTACCTCATCCTTGTTCCTTCTCAGTATTATTTCCTGGTTCCTTATCATCACCTAGATTTCTAAATCCTGGAGTGCCCTCAGACCCTGACTTATCTGTCTCCACTTACACTTGATGGTCTCATCAGTTTCATGGCCTTCAATACAATCTGTATGCCAATAATGACCAAATCATATCTTTAGCTTGGACCCCTCTTCTGACCTTGAGTCCTAGCTCCCTATTTAAAGTTTCATTTATGTGTCTATTAGGTGACTCAAACTTAACATGCTTAAAATGTAACAATTTAATTTTATCCCCCAAACCTATTTCTCCCTGTAATATCTTTTATTTTAGTTGCTCATACTAAATCTTGATGTCCTTGTTGACTCCTTCCTTTCTTACTTCTTTCCTTCTTTCCTTCCCCTTCCTTCCTTCCTCTCAAAACCATGTATAATCCATCAGAAAATCTTAAATACGTATCTGGAATCTACCTACTTCTTACCACCCTTACAGTTGTTTTGTCCTTGGGTCTTTTGTTAAATACCTGCTGGGTGGACAACTTACTTTGAGAGAAAGTAATTCCCTCCAGCTGACAGTCTTCAGAAATGAGAATTGAAGGGGATAATATTGTGGTTTATAATAAGAAAAAAAAAAAA
>NW_024412377.1:49493732-49572974 GCF_014898765.1 Herpailurus yagouaroundi
ATATATATATATATTTGTTCTTTGCTCCAGTTTCTGGCATAGTCCTGAAACCCTTGGAATTTCCTAAGAGATGAGAACATAAAGGTGTCTGTTGTTAGGTTAATGAGGTGACTTTTGGAATGCACCCAAAGCACCTAAAGATGGGGGCCAGTTGCCTATGGGGCTAAACATGTGGTTAGAGAGTTGGAACTTTCACTCCTACACCTCTGACCTCCGGGGGGGTGGGTAAAGAGGCTGGAGGTTGAGTTTAACTGTCAATCACCAATGATTTAACTAACCATGCTTGTGTAACAGAGCTTCCAGAAAAATGCACTGCCACATCTCTGGCACTTAGAATGATTCTGTCTTCGATCAGATTTCCTGAAAATAGGCTTTGAAACTAGTGTGCAAGAGATTTTCTGGGGATGTGTTTGCAGGAGCAACACCTGTGAGGGAGTGAGGCAGTAGGATTGGATAGAGGTGGATGTAGAACGGACTGGTAATTACAGCAGAGACTGTGGCCTCAGGACTGGCATAGTCCTTGGGTTGCGCTGAATTGAGGCAAGGGGGCTAGACCTTTGCATTGCAGAAATGAGCAGTCATTGGATATAGGCTGCTACCAGAGAAGGAGCCAATATTCCTAGCAACTATGGGAATGAATATGTCAGTTTGGGTGGTGTTCCACAGCATCCTCTATGTGTGATTGAAATGTGACTGATGTTCTAAAATATTTGCTTTCTAAAGCCAGGAGATAGAGTGGAGAAATGCAGAGGACATAGGCAGAGTTAGCAGAGGACCAGCCTTAGAAGCCAGAGCTGGCTTTTGAGCTTTAGAAAGCTGATACCGGACAAGAGAGTGGGAGACATCTCTGCTCTATGCCCTTGGGAACAAGATCAAGAGAGAATATTTCCTAAGAAGGGAACATGTTGTTTTTGGGTGGAACCATTAAACTTGATACAAACCAGCTGAATATAAGTTTAAAAATATATCTTTAAAATATAAAATATAACTTTAAAAAGTTATATCACACTCCAAGTTAATTTTGAGTGTCTCAAGACTCCAAGATTTATGCCTCATGGAACACTCTAAGCGACATAAGCAAAGTTATTATTCATTCATCCATTTATTCACTAATTTATTCATTCATTCACTCATTCATTCAACAATTTCTTATCAAATTGGTAGGTGGTAATTATACAAAACTAGTATTATTAACTGCCTTTTGAAAAAAATTCTTACATTGTGCCAGATACCAGGCTAAGTAGTTTGCTACATGGATTATTTTAGTTGATCTTACAACAATTCTATAAAGTAGGTGTTATGGTCCTATTTTTTTGTTACTTTTTTTGTTGTTGTTAGAGTAATTAAATCATTTGCTCAAGATCACAGAATTAGTAAGTGGCAGATCCTGGATTGCAATCAAGATGTTTGAGTTTGTAAAAGACTAGTACATTCTCTAGATAAAGAATAACTAGACATATTCCTTATCCTCAAGCGGCCTACAGTATATTAGGGAGACAGATAAATCAATAAAAAAGCTACCAACAGAGTAAAGATGTGCATCTAGGTCTATGTGTCAAGTACATTTTCTTTCTTCTCTACCTATTTGTATAGTTTGAGGATGGAATATTGTAT
This sequence comes from Herpailurus yagouaroundi, assembly GCF_014898765.1. NCBI lineage: Eukaryota > Metazoa > Chordata > Mammalia > Carnivora > Felidae > Herpailurus > Herpailurus yagouaroundi. The sequence continues at coordinate 49,495,347 of NW_024412377.1, forward strand.
TATTTCTAGTGATTAATCAGGATGCTTTGACTATCCAACAGAAAGTGGTTTGAACAATAGGATTATTGCACATTAAGAAGAATTCTGGAGGTAGGAAGTGCCAGGGTTGGTTGGTTTGGTAGCTTGGTGAGGTCAGACCTTTGGGTTACCTTCCCCAGATGCTTGCCCCAACTCTGGACTAGTTATGGCACAAATAGAATAAAGAAACGTATATATAAAAAGACCAACAAGGATGTCTTCCTTTCCTATTTCCACACAGCTATTCTCAGGGACTGGGTTAGGAAGGATGACACTACCTGGGTTTTGTCCTTTAAAATGTTCAGAAATGTACCATAGATTATCCATTGCTGAGACACACTACTTTTAATGGAAAAATATTCTTGGACAAAATCTAGGGGGCTACGGAGCACTAAAGCAGTTTTTTGTTTTTGAGGATCTTGATGGAGTGTGTGAAACATTTGCCCATTAGTCCTGTAATTGCACCACACACTGATTCTAGTACTTACCGAAGGAAGTTGCCCTGCGTTTCTTCTTCCTGGAATAAAATGTTACTTACCACTGTGAACATCTTTCACTGGGTTCGTGAACAATGTAGCGGAACTGAGTAATAAACAGAATGCTGTCAAATATATATCTTCCCATAATAGATCCTATACCTTAAAATGCCTACAGGGAATCACTTTTTAAAGTCTATAACATGCAGTAGTTTTGATACGACTGGTTGAGCCATGCAGAAATGATTAAAAAAAGAGTAATAAATTCAGATTTTACACCAGGCACCGAGCATTAAGCCAAAATGAAACTACCATAGTCAAATCTTCTACAGCTTAGAGCTAATTAGACCTACATTTCCAAATGGCACAAGCATCATGCAATGCAGCAATTGTTATAATAACTATATTCTCATCTAGTGCTGGGTGGTGATTTACACCAGCAATGCCTGCCAGGGCTAATGGATGTTCTAGGAGGAAATCTCTGGGGGCTCTGGAGCAAGACTGGGAATTTTGCCCCTGGGCATCTCTCTCCATTGGATTTCTGGTGATTGTGCTGAGTGTTTGGCAGGGCAGAGATATAGCCCAGGGGGCAGTAATATCTCTGTGCATTTTAATTACCACTGAAACAGTGGTAATGACTGGGTTTATATAGATTTAAGGAGAAGCAGTAGTTCATACTACCTTTTGAGTTTGTTGGGAGGGTAAAGTATGGCTATGTCTATTAAGTTCTTAGCATAGTGCCTAGCACATAGTAAGCACTCAGTAAATAGTAGCTGTTTTCAAAAATAAATGCTCCATCTATGGGTTGGAATGTATGGTTTATTCTAGATTGACTTTTGGCTCTAGAAGGAGACACTATTTCAACTGAAGCAGGGTGGTTAGTGACTTTAATGCCCTGGATTTCCCCAGAAAATTACATAAGCAAGGGTAATCCAGGGTCTCTGTTGATCCTGGCTGACGTTCCACATGTCTAAGTATGCTTAGCTCCTGCCTGAGAAATACAGGTTTGATTCAGTGGAAAACGTGTTTGAGCATTCCAGTCCCCACTCCTCCTTTATAAAGAGAGCCTGTTGTGCTAGTGAGAAGAGCTCCAAATTACCTACAAAGGGGGTGGTGAGAGTGTAGAAGGTGGGTAGTAGGCTAGGAGACTAAGTGGGAGGGAAGAGGTGATTCCTCATAAATGCCGCCCAAAGGCATGATTCAAGGACTTGGTGTGGACTGTCTTCCTGGGAAACCAGATTGCCACACGATGATGACTTTCTGAATTCTTTTCAAATTTATTATTCATATCTTAAAATGAAACTCAGATATTTTGAATGTTTCTTTTCTGCCCAGAACTGGGCCAAAACTTTTATATGTGTGATCTTTTCTAATCCTCTCCATAATCCTACAATGTGGATATTATTAGCCTCATTCTTTATGGGGAGGGACACTGACATTTAGTGTGGTTACATGACCTGGCCATTAGGCCACCCAATTAATCAATAGACTGGAGTCTATCTCAGTTTTGTCTTACTCAAAAAACCATGATCACACCACTGTCCCCATGGTCCCTGCTGGGGAGACTGTGGGATTGTATTTGCTCATTGTCCCCAGATGATCTGAGTTTATAGTACATGACCTCATGCTTTTTGGCTACCAGTCAAGGAATGAATTAATCCTCCCACCAGCCTTGATTGATTCCTTGCCTTGTGCTCAGCACTCCACTAGTTAGAGTGGGCATAAATAAAAAAATATGAAATGAGGTCCCTGGTTTCAAGGAAGGAACACACATGAAGCATTAAGTGAACAGTGTAACACCTTACATGATCAAAGACTAATATGGCAAGCATCCCAACCATATACCACGTAGCTCACAGTATCTACTTCTTGCACCGCATGCCAAACACTCTAATTCTTTTCTTCCTGATTCTGGACATGGTTTCAGTCTCAGAATCCTTCTCAACATAGCACCCCAGGTGGCCACAACTGGTGGATACAGTCACCATCTGTCCTGTAAGTGTTGTTTTCATGCAGGAGATTGAGGAGGTCTGGAGGGGCCAGTGAAGGCTAAATGGGAGTGGTGGGTTGAAGTCCAGCCTTTAAAAAGGGGAAAAATTTAGTAGTGGGATTTCAAGAAAGGTGGATATCCAGGTGGAAAGAAATACATTAGCAAGGGGCCCGAGATGAGATTGAGGGAGTAGCCTCCTATGGTTTGGGGACAAGAGTGAATTTCCTGATGTGATGCTCTTGGGGCAGAAACAATGAGATTGAATAAGACCTTTTTTTTGGACTTGATTTAGACCTATTTGTGAACAACATAGCCTATCAGAGATAATAAGATAGTAAGAATATTAACTCCTATTTATGAGGGTTATTGCACCCGTTGTACCACTACTGCATACATGCATTGTCTTATTTTATCCTTGGAGCAACCCTGAAAGGAAGTACTAGTATTCACATTTTATAAAGGGGATTAACTAATGTTTAAAGATAATGGGCTATGTAGCTGGTTACATAGCTGGTAGGGAATGTTACTGGAGTTCAAAAACATCTTAAAGACTTTGCCAAAAAATATCTGATATCGTGGACTTTATCTTCCCAGCATGTCCTCGCACATGTGCACAGTCATATATATATATATATATATATATGCACATAATACACATGTATACATACAATCTCATATGTATAGCCTCATACACACATAACACATACAGATATAGCTATACATATACACACATATATGCACATACACACATACATATTCATTCATACTTATACCACACATATAAATATATGCACATATACATACACCATATGAACACTATTATGCTGGGAAAAGTCACTGCTCTTTTTGATTGCAGTGGTAAGTATATGGACCAAAACAGGCAAAATCAATTTCTCCTCCCAGCATTTGAATCTTGAGCGGAGATACATAGAGACAGGAGGAAGCTGAGTCATCTGATAGCAGCGCTCTTGAGAAAACATGAGTGACTGATATCCCTGAGCTGCCTGTTTCTTGTCCTTCTTGTGCTTTGTCTAGCTCTTCCTTTTATTCCACAAGCTGTACAGTAGACTTACAATAATTGCTTTTTTATCCGTTAAGTCAACTTCTGTTGCTGGCCACCAGAAAGTGCTAAATGATAGAAATCATCTCTTCAGTTTAGCCAATACCAGTGATGGGGTGCATTCCAGTGAGAATTGTGGCCAGTGAAATGCTGAAGGAAAGAAAGGAGCATTTTGTTGCTTTGTTACAACACTGTCTGTGGGGTAGGATCATGATGTAAATGAGACTGATATATGAGGGCCTTCTAGAATTTACGGTAATAAACCATTTACAAATAGGGGCCAAGGCAGAGTGCCCTTATTCTGAATCCATGAATTTCTAACTCATGGTCTGATGTTAATTCTCTTGGTTATAACTTGCCTTCTGTTTTCCTCACTCTTTCCTTTTTGGTGATAATATGATGGCTAGGTAATATATTGTTTCTTTACCCTTCAGTCCTTCAGGAGATATTTATGAGAGCACTACACATAATGGTAGATGTTTGGGAATAGAGAAGAAGTTCAAGATACACAAACAGAAATTTGGAGCTGGCAGATACATTTAAAGTGGTGTAGTTCAACCCTTCGTATTCTTAGAGAAGAGAAAACAGAGGCTCAGTACAGTTCAGTGACTTAAGTAGGATCACAAAGCATAGTGGTAAGTCTATGTTTTGGGACCTATGACCTAGGTCTTTTTGCCTAGGTCAGTGATATTTATGGTTTCTAATCAAATTCTTGGAATCTGGGTGAGAAGATGAGGCATGCAAAGAGGGAGCATTTGGCAAACTCAGCCCTGCATCAAGTGGCACTCCTCTTTTTTCCACTCAGTAGTTCTGCAGAAACCAAATAACCCAAAACTCACCCCTCCCCCAATACAGATGGAGGTCTCCAGCTTAAGCTGAAAACTTAGTTTGGAAACTTGATATGAAGTCTTTCCATAGCATCACTATTACTTTTCTCCTTCATTCCCAAATTGGGATTTTTTTAAAGGTATAATTGATATACAACATTATATTAGTTTCAGGGTATAGCACAATGATTTAATATTTGTATATACAGTGGAATGACTACCACAATTAATCTAAACACCATACATAGTTACAAAAATTTCTCTTTCTTGTGATCAGAACTTGTAAGAGTCACTCTTCCTAGCCAACTTTCAAATATGCAATACAATATTATTAATTATAGTTGCCACGATGTACATTATTATATCCCCATGATTTATTTATTTCATAACTGGAAGTTTGTACCTTTTGACTCCCTTCACCCATTTCTCCTTCATCCCCACCAAATTGGGGTTTTAAAGTGATATCACTCAAGGGGAGAGTAAGATCTGTTACGCCAGTGGTACTCCAATGAGCCACATAGAGTGCAGAGCCTGCTTTTACTCTGTAGGCACAGAGAACCCCAACAGTTGAGAAAAAGAGACAGGTGTCTTGTATTCAATAACTTTTGGCATGTTAATTCTGCCCAATAGAGAAATGTGGACCAGTCAATGTCAGAATCTTGCCATCTTGTCAATCAAATAAGGATCCGAAATTTTAATTACTACCTTAGGCTCCCTCGATCTTTGCAGTATAAGATAGAATGTTTCATTTATTCTTCCTTGAAATTCAATTTTTCCTTGACTTCTATGACACCCCATGACTTGATTTTCTCATTTCTGGTGGCTTCTTCTCAATATATGCTCTGTGGGTTCTACTTAACCACTTATCTTTTAATGTTGGTACCCTACAAGTTTTTATCTCTGATATATCTCTCTTGGCATATGAACTCTTCCTGGTCAACTTTATTATGGTGGCCATCTGCTGCTTTGGCCCTCCCAGTATCCATCCCACCCTTCCTTTAGTTAAAGCAAATTATTCTGTTGTGATGGAAAAAGCAAAACCTCTCCCACTCTCAGTATATGTGATTCTGGTGTGCTGGTGAATTTTTAACAATCAGCATTCAGGGGGAAAAAGCCATGATTTTTAACATTTCCTTGGTGTAAATACTCCTACCATGCTCAGAGCATATTAATTTAAGACATATTTATCAAACACCAAATATGTACCAGGAGGTACTGTTTTTAGTACTGGGAATCCTGAGGATGAATAGAACCTAAATAGTCTTGGTGCTCGTGGTGTTTATATTCTAGTTGTGAAGATCAATAAAAACAATTAAGTGCATAAATTAATTAACAAGGTGATATCAGGCAATGACAAGTGCTGTAAAATAAAGTAGAATAAAGGTTAAATGAGTGAGGTAGAGAGCTATCTTAGATGGTGGAGTCAGGGAAGTGTTCACTAGAGATTGACATTTGAGCTCAGACCTGAATGAGGGAAAGTGAACTAGGTAAGAGCTTGGAAAATAGCCCAAACTTGCAGCCCTGGAACTTTTGCTGGATCTATTTGGAAAGAGGTGGTCTTTTTTCAAGGAGGTAACTTTAAACTTGTAGGATGTCTGCCTGGAAGTGCTGGTGTCCACTATCCCACCTCGAAAGGTGAGAAACACTAAGATAAGAGGTGGAGAGAGACTGATTCCTAGTGGTAATATTTGGACATTTGGATATTTGAACATTTGGACATCCTTATCCCTCTGTATCTAATGCCAGCATATTCTTGCACTTTTTAAACACATGAGCCAATAAATACTACTGTCCCCCCCCCCCACTCCAACGTTTTTTTGGTTCAGTTTGTGTCTTAACTAATGTCTTAATTAATATACATATCTACCCTTCATGTCTTCAAATCCTATTTATGAAGTGAATGACTCCAAAATCTCTCTCTAGATTGGATCTGATTCTAAACTCCAGACATATGTAGCAGCCACCTACTAGATATATTCACCTACGGGTTTTTGGAAACATCACAAATGTAATATGTATAAATTTCAATTAATCATCTTTCTTTCCCAAACTGCCCACTCTGTTTTTTATTTCTACTTGCCAAACCAAGCCAAAACCTGGGTGTCATTCTGTACTTCTTACTCTCCTTCAACCTTTTAAGAAATTAACTATTAATTTCATGGACCATGGCTCATAAGTGTTTTGGAAACACACCCTATTCTCTCCATTCCCACTACTCAACCTTAGGTGCTTGTTTCCCACCTAGATTTCAAGTCTTTGTCTACTCTTCCTACTCTTTAGTATTAGTTTCCACCATGTGGCCAGAGTAAACATTCTCTTTTTTTTTTTATTTTAAGAAGTTTATATAGTAGTAAATGTGACTTAAGACCTTGTGTCAGTTAGGATCCTTGAAAGAAACAGAAGGAGGAACCTCTAGGAGTTTTATATGTATATGCATATATATTTGTATATATGTATATATACATGCATATATATAATGCATTAAATCAGATGTATTTTAAGGAATTGGCTCATGAAATTGTGGGGGTTGGCAAGTCTGTAATTTGTAGGGCAGGCTGGCAGGCTGGCTGCTCAGGCTGGATTTCTGTTATAGTCTTGAGGCATAATTTCTTCTTTGGGAAGAAATTCTTCTTAGTCTTCTTAGTCTTTCTTCTGAAGGCCCACAACCCATTGGCTGAGGCTATTTCATGTTATGGAGTATAATCTGCTTGACTTAAAGTCAACTGATAGTAAAAGTTAGTCATATCTACAAAATGCCTTTACAATATCTAGACTAGTGTTTGACCAAACAACTGGACACCATAGTTTAGGTGAGTTGACACATAAAATTAACCCTTACAGACCTAGAATAGGCATGACAGAGCATGCCACCTCCAGACTTTGAGAATTCCTGGATGATTTCAATAGTTCCTTTAGAAGATAAGTTGAGGCAGCTGAGGGTTGAAGGCACAGTTTAGTGTGCAAAAGAATCATCAGTGTGCTTGTTGTTAAAATGTTGGTCTCCTGACTTCATTCTCCAAGGATTCTTATTCCCAAGGCCTACAGTGGGTATGAAATTAATTTTATGGGTCTTTACCAAGATTTTTTTTTAAAACAGAGAATTAGGAAGGCCTGGGTAGCTTAGTTAGTTGAGCGTCTGACTTCAGCTCAGGTCATGATCTCGTGGTTCATGAGTTTGAGCACTGCATCGAGCTCTGTGCTGATAGCTCAGAGCCTGGAGCCTGCTTTGGATTCTGTGTCTCCCTCTCTGCCCCTCCCCCACTCATTCTCTCTCTCCCTCTCTCTCTCTCTCTCTCTCTCTCTCTCTCTCTCCCTCTCTCTCTCTCTCAAAAATAAATAAACATTAGAAAAAATTTTTAATTATAAAATAGAAAAAGGAGAATTAAAAGATTATAGAAAGAATTGGAGGGCATCCCGTGTGGTAAAAGTGAGTATTTTTTTCAGGGAAATATGTTTGTTTCACCTGTGAGTTTGTGCATGGGGGGTTGGGGCATATTGTAAAATGCATTTCTAACTGTGGGTCATAGTCAGGGTCAAAAACGTTTGAAAGCCCTGGTGAGGAATATGGTCAGTATTCACCCTTGTGGCATGATGTGGCAAGTGACTCTTTTCTTATTACATGGACTTTTATTGCCATTGACAGCTCCATCCATCCTTCTGTGGGCAATTTTTTCATCTTTTGGTCTTGCCAAGTCCGGTGGTTATGGAGTAATGAAAGGTTAAGGCAGAGAGGGTACAAAACAAGAGTTTGAAATCCCCACTCCAACAAGCTCCTGCATTCTCCTCCTTCCCGTCAGTTCCTCCTCACCCTTCCCTGGAGTCTCTCTTTGCAATTTGTATGACTTTTTGTTGCCTGTACTGCAGGGACAGGAGAAGCCTGCAGTCAGATGTAGGGTCAAGCACCCCACAGAGCAGATGGCAATAGCAAAGTGTACTTTAATAACTCTCTCTTCCCGAGCAGCTCTGGAAACCAAGCACGAGATTTCCAGTGCTGTTTCTCCTCAGCTTCCTGGCCCGGGGGGAAGACCTGACTGATGGCTTTGAATATCCATCAACAAATAATAAATAATAATAATAACCTGCCTGCCGCAGGCTTGTCAGAGCCAGGGAGGTTGGGTTTGCTGACGCTTTCTCGCTTCTTAATACAACCTCAAAGTCAATTTTAAGCAGAAACCATAGCAGCTTTGCACTGCAGGAATTTCTCCTTGCCACCGTCCTTAAGTCTGATTCCCAGTGTTGAGACCCATTTGGTAAGATTGTGAAATGGGTGGTGTGTCTGTTGTGACCTGGGATTCTCAGATCTGCAATTTTTTTTTTCTCTCCTCAGATATACCCTATCTCAGGCACCATGCTGTTCTCAAATGTCCCAGTTTACCCCCTTTCTTCCAGGTTATAGGTTGGAAAAGACCCAGATTGACTAAATGAGTCCTGGGGTGTGAGAGGTATCCCCTCAGGAAGACTTGCCCTCCATAATGATTTAAGATCCTGGGCTTAGGGGTACGAATGCCTAGGTTTGAATGTGAATTTCTGCTCTTTCACCTCTTTGTGTGTGTGTGTGTATGTGTGTGTGACCTTAAGCATATTACTCAACTTCTCTAAGTCTCATCTGTAAGGCAAGAATAATATTAATAGTAGTAATTATAATAGGTAACATTTATTTGCTTGTTGTGTTCCAGGCAGTGTTCTAAGTGCTTTACCTACATTGGCTCCTTGAACCCCACGAGGAAGGTAATATAATTGTCTTTGGCTTACAGATGTGGACACTGAGGCAGGTGTGGTTAAGGAGTGTGCCCCAGGCCACAAGCTAGTAAGAGTGAGCCAGGATTATTCACTGGGCTGAGCCTCTGCTCCTGCAAGCTAAGTGGAAGTAAGCATAACCAGGCTTACTTACAAATCCAGGCTTTGGGACAGGGGAGTTTTCCCTTTAGGATTTTGATTAACCCAAAGTAAATATTTTGAAGTCCACATTTTCAGGCACAAGGAGATTGTTGGTACAGATAATTATCCCTACTCCACTCAACCTCCAGACCAGCCCTGTACCTTAAAGGCAGGTTTGGGCTTTGCCTCTCCTAAATGTCAACTCATTGGCTGGACAGACTTTGCATTTCAAGATTCTTTACAGCCTCCAGAGCATTGAATAGTTTATCCTCAGTGTTGAGAGAGTTTTAAAGTCCACTCTGCATGATGGATGAACTCCTGTGTGAGAGCCCTGACTCCCAAGCCCTTCCTCTCCCGATCTGTGTAAAGCGTGGCCTGCCCATGGCAATTCTCCTTTAAGCTGCAGATATTCTTGGTTGGAGAAAACTTTGAGACATCAACTCTTCAGGTGCCTTCATTTGTCACATCACTTTCCTCTCTGTTGTGAGGAGCCAGTCGCTGTACCCAGGTAGAAGAGAAGTTGGAATTAGGTGTTGACTGTCTGAGTTTGCTTTGTGCTGGCCACCCCTGGCTGGCCTGGACCACAGACTCCATCTGAAAAACTGCCCTGGGTTGTGGCATAGGATGAAATTTCTTCTTCAGTCATGGAAAAGACTAAGGGGGCCCTCTTATATTCTTGACTAGCTGGGTTCTGGGCTGGGGATCTTGCATTTGTTGTTTTCCACACTCGCTGCTGCCTCGTTGCTCACTTGTGGACCTCCTAGAGATGAATAATTTAGCTGGCATAGGAATAAAAGTCCCAATACTCTCATCTCACTTCATTTCAGATTCACATTTAGCTACTAGAGGTAGAAGGGGACTGGGAGAGTGACTGAGAGAGACCATAACCTGTGATATGTCACAGCTTTATGGCCTCTCTCATGAAGGAAGCTTGCCAGTCTCAGGCATGAAATGGCCCAAATCCCAACCGTGGGAAGCACGTTCCAATAGGACTCCTGGAAAACGATTCAGCCACACTCACTCCTAATCCAATTTAATGATCCTATTTTGATAGTATTACGTATTTATTTGCTGGTTAGGAGAAAAACCACCACCTCACAAGGTCTCCCTGCAGGTGCTCTAAAAACAGGGCTACTGGAGGAGCCCTCTTCTTGCTCCATGCCAGGGGCTTAGGGCTTTAATGTGAGAATGTGGCCTTCAGACAGGCTGGGATGTTTGAAAGGGCAGGGACCAGGGAGTGGGGTGGCAGTGCTAAAAGTTCTAAACAAGCCAGCTGGGGCGGGAGCATGGTCATGAGGGAACGTTATCTGGTGTGATTCTTTGTTTTCACGGCATCACCTCCTATTCCTCAGCCCAACAGAATCACCAAGCTGTAAACGGCACACCTTACAAATCAGGGTTCCCTGACGTGGCTGGAGCGTTCATTACCAGCCGTAAAGGCACGCCAGCAAGAGAGGTTGCTGTTCTCTAGCCCAATTTTCCATCGCAATAACCCAATTAACTGGTGTGTGTGTTTGTTTTACAAAGCTCCAAGCTACAATAAACCATACAGATACGTGGGCTGCAGAAAGCTCTGTAATTAGGACAAGGTGTACAAATTAAACTACTCTTTTTAAACTTCAAACCAGCTAACTTCTGACATACTGTACTGCTGGGGCTTCTGGGACTGAACCCAATTAACATCTTAGTATTTTATAAGCATCATTTTAATTGCATTTGTATGCAATCTTCTCTCCAAGTGCCTTTCAAGGTGCTAGTCCTTGGTTCTGCTTTTATTACTTTGGTGATTTAAATCTTCTCTCTCGGAGGTTCCCGTTAATAATGACTACTGCTACTTCAAATGCTGGTCCAACATAAAACTCGTCTCTCAAAAGAATTATGCATTAAAACAGTTACATTTAACTTTATTATTACATTTTTAATTTTTTCTCTGTTTGAACATTATGCCTTGAAACATTTTATCAACCTGTCAGCCCTTGTAATGGCTAGAAAAGAGATTCTTTTTGGAAGCTAGGATGATGGCTTTTTCCCCACCTCCTTACCTTTAGTCTGGATTAAAGGTCTTTGGTGCTGTTGGATGGTGTGATGGTGAGGGGGTATTTAAACAAGTAGATTTGGGGTCTTTAAATTTCCTAGAGGGTTTTGGAGCATCTTAGTCTATTCTGGGGCTAGGAGTAGGATAAGGCAAGTGAGACATTTTATTTCTGGGTGAAATTTAAGTAGGCACCAAAAAAAAAAAATGCAGGGATCAAGATGAATAATATTTTAATGCAATATTAAGAAATAAAATCAGTGAAATATAACTTGCAGACCAGCTGGCCTGTTTTTGTAAATGAATCTTTGTGGGTACAGGGCTGAAGTGAATGAGACGACATTGTGTAACTATAGACTGGGTTTCTGTTTTTATTTAAAATTCTGGTATTTTGTTCACTGTGGATTTTTTTTTTTTTTGGCCTTCATTTCTAATTTTTTTTAAAAAATGCATTAAACTACTCATTTTGGTTCCTGAGTTTTTGGTGTCCTCTTAAATTTTGCACCTGGGTAAGTGTCTCATTTGCCTCCCCTGGTTTAGACCCTCCTATAAATCTAAGGGCAGGGAAGACTTTTAAAGGGATTTAAACATATGAAGAAATCCCGAAGGCAGGTTTTCATGCAGTGAGTCAAAAATGTAGGGAAAAAGTCAGCTCTGTGGGTGTTTCTTGCTGAAAACGGTGTCCACAGACCTCACTTTCTGCTTAGAAGCCCTCAAAGAAGTGACCACGCCTGAGTTTATGAGAACAGCCGAATGGCGAACTCTCCTCTTTCATAACCCCAGCCTGCAAAAGCAGAGTGTTTCCATAATTTTCCTTTGGTGCTTCTTATTTCAAGAAGGAGTTAGGAAAAATGAGTACTAATGTTGTGTTCAATTAGGATTTCTGTTATCTGGATAAAAATATACAGTCTTGAGCAGGCAGTGAGATCCTCCTGGAATATTTTAAACCTTTTTGCTTGATTGAGTGTCTTGTCAAACAAAACTGGCAACCTCTCTCCCAGAGCTGCCTGAATCTATGCAGATATGATTTCTATCATGCCTTTATTATGTGTAGTCTGTAATAAGGATGAGCACATATAAATCATCTCTGGATGGCAGTTAGGATGCAATACTCAAAGGAGAAAGACATTTCTGCTTTCAAATGTCTAGTGATTTCAGATATTATATAGCAAGTCTCCCCCGAACTGCACGATCTTCAATTCTACTCAAGCTCTTCTTTGGAAGAATGAGACTTTCATATCTTTCTTTGCAAGAATCACTAGTGAGATAAGAATTGTGTCACTAAGACCAGAGCACTGTATCTTCTTGGCTAGTCTGATATCAAAGTTGCATTTGAAAAGATGATCCTTCTGTAATTTGATTCAAGAGGCTGGTCTTGAGAGATGGTGGGGAGACCTCAGATTTGCTTTGTTCTACTAGGAAATACAGAAGATGTGGAGAGGTACAAAATTCTGCAGCAAGGACAAAGTACACTTCTGGTGACATTTCAAAGGGTTGTTCTTTCCCCTGCATCAGGAACTGAGTCATAAGTATCTCAGGCTCCTCTCCATGACACAAAGGGAAATTTGGTAAAAACACAAAGCAAAACAAAACAAAACAAAAACTGTACTGCAAATCCAAAGGGAAAGCCTCCAGACCTGGCTACTAATATTGTTGAATGCTTATCATATTCCAATAAGCATCTTCTTGTACTATTTCATTTAGTCTTCAGTAGACTACAACAATGTAAGTACTATTAAAATACCCATTGTACAGATAAGGGAAGGTAGACAAGTTAAGTAATAAGCGTATGGTTGCAGGATTAGTAGTAGGTGATGGGCCAGGATTCAAATCCAGGTACATTGGTGCCTGATCTAACTTTTCATTCACTTTATTTTCACATGCTGTGTGGTCTTGGGACCCTTTACCCCTCAGATCTTGGGAGAGCCAAAACAAGAGTGAAATAGCTGGCTTGGAAATTGAAGCAAGTGGGAGATCAGAGGCTCTCAAAAGCCCTGATCTCAAGGCCAGCCTCTGTTAAAAGACAGTCCATAGGAATTCTTCAGTTGGGTTGTGGTGTGTGTGTGAATGGATTGAGGGTGGCAGTGGGGAGTCGAGTAAATCCCAGACCTATTGTGAAGTAACAGTTATCTTTAGGCTCTCCAATTCTCTGGTCTGGGGTTGTCTTTCCCTTTCAGTGCCTTCCCTTCCTCTCTCTAGGAGCCTTGGATTTGACTGCTATAGGTCCACCAGATCAGCGCTCAGCCTTTCTCATGATGCAGCACACATAGAAAATGACAAATGAGAACTTCGTATGAGGGACTAGGCTGCCCTTGTATCTGCTGCCCAGCTGCCTGGAGACTGAGAGGAATTAGGATATGCACTCCTATATCAGAGTTGAGGGAATCTGTGTATCAGACCAGCAGTGCCAGGAGGTCTGGAGCCATGTATCTTTATGCCTATCACCATTGTAGACTAGATACATCACTAGATCCACTCCTGGTACAAAGGGAGACATTGTGATAAAATAATTCCCACCAAGTTGCTAGAGATTTAACTAATCAATATACATATGTCAGGCTGCCCTTCATTTTGGGAACATTAACTCTTGCAAAAGGGAGATTTTTGGGGGCAAGGGACTTTTCCCAGCACCTGTCATCATGTGAGTGGCTTCTCTGCCCTGCAGTGAGAGGTGAGAGGTGAGAGGTGAGGACTAGCATGCCTCTTATCTTATCGGTAAGATAAGGAAGGAGGCTTGGGGAGAGAGCAAAGAACAGAGAGAAGACAAAAAGACAGGAAGAGAGGAGCATTTCATGGCTGGAGTCTTTTTTAATGGGACTATGGGGCAGTGGTTGTCTGAACACAAACCCAGGAAGTAACTGTGACGTGCACTATTTTCTACCTTATCTTCAGGCAGCTCCGGCCAGATAAGGGGTGTCACTGTAATTTCTCACTCTTGGCTGCTGTGGCTGTGCAGCTGTCCAACCCCCAGCCCTCAATGTCTGTGTAGAGCTTCCCTGGGCTTTCTCAGAAATCCAAGTGGTTGGCATAAGGATTCAGACCTTGTCTATTGAGCTACTGAGAGCTGAAATCCCAGCTGGTAAAATGCATGGCTCTCCACAGCTTGATGGAAGAAGCATTGCCCTGTCAGGGTCCCGAGATCTCATTCTTCATTATAAACTGGAGATAGTAATTTCTTCCCAGACTACTTTCCAGAATTGTCAAAGATGATCCAATCCCCATAAAAGGCTTTGAACACTGTAAAGTCTATACAGCTGTAAGGTATTACTATGATTTGCAGTGGCAACATAATTTCAGATTTGGAAGGGAGGCCTGTATCAAGGTCAGCTGACATACCCCTTTATCTTAATGCAAGGTAATTTGCCCTTAAGCAATTTGATACTAAGGGTTGCAAATCCTACTCTGGAGCTCTCTAGGGGTGGGCTTTCCATGGCCTCATTCACTCTTGCATTTGGGAAGTCCTTCTTCACACTTAACCTAAAATTTTCCTGTTGCAGTGGGAGCTCTTACCTTTCTTTACTTCTGATACAGACAGAAGAAAGAGAGTCTAAATCATCCACAGAGACATGTACCTTTGTGTACTTAAAGATCATGTGGAGTGCCTCTCACAGATTTCTTTTCCTTCCAGTAGGGGACCCTGATCTGAGAGGTCTTTTGACTCATTTCCCAGTCTCATTTTCTTTCCTTCAGTCATTTGTACTGTTCTTTGTGGAAGCTGAGGTTCCAGTCCTTCAACTTCTGTCATGTCTGGTGGCCAAAGAGTGAGGACATGCTTAGCCTACTCTTGGCAGAGAGGAGGTGTGGTTGAGAAGTTGGTGTGGCCAGCAGTTGGTAATAGAGGAGGGGTGGGCCATTTTGGTCCACTGTGTTGCTGATTGTTGACTTAAGAGAATCCTAGTGGCAGCCTCTGGCCAGATTTAGCCCAGCCTCTGGCAGCTGGAAGCCTGTGGCAGGTGATAGTTGCTGAGCAGATTAACTTTGCTAGCTTGATGCAGAAAAACTCTGGGGCATGGCCCAGATAAACTAAACTCAGTGTATGCTGATGTCTGCATATGGAAGACATTTAATATGTGATTCAGTAATTGCTCAGATAGCAGCCTGAGGTCAGCAAAAGAATTCTAGAGAAACAGAATTCGAAGCTAGTTCTAGCCTTTGACAAACACTGTGACTTGGGCAAGTCACTTGGCCTCTCTGAGCCTTGACTTCCTGATCTATAAAATGAAGGCAATATCTATTTCACTGGATGATGTGCAAAGTCTAGATGAGGTCACATGTGTGAAAATGTGGAGGACAGTTTAATTTGCAAATTATATAAAGGACTGTTATTATTTTTATTAACATTCTCATTCACCTCACTAAACAAACTTTACTATCTCCTTAGACAGAAAGGAAGGGAAACGTAAATTTGTGGCCAAAAAGTCATTGTGTCAGCTTAGATTTCCCATTCAGCACCTAAAACTCCCACCAAGTGGGGGCATTGCCTTTCCATGGTGGAGACTCTGGAGCTTGGCAAAATTTCCTTGTCTATCTGGGCCTGGAAGGGCCAAGGCTGGTTGAGGTGCCCAAGCCTGAGGGGGACTGAGCATTGATTTATCAGCTGGCCTTTTGAATGTTATGTCAGGGTGGTTGAGGGTCCACTGTCTTGGAAACTCTCCTGAGGCCACAGAAATGGCTCTGACACTGACCATGCACTCGAGGACTTTCCAGGGTTCAATCATTTCTTCATTCAACAGGCATTTATTATGCTACTATGTCTCAAGCATTGTGTTAATTTTTGGGATACCATTGTAAATAAGACAGATACTGTCTCTGCTCTAGTGGAAGCCACATACTAAATTGCTGTGGATGGACTTTAGGGCATCCATGAACTTCCTGAAATTGGTTACAAAATTACATGTGTCTGTGCACTCTTTTTTCCCTTGGGGAAATATTTGTATCTTTGATAGGATTTTCAGAGGGGCCCAGGACTCCCAAAAGGGTTAAGAACCATAGTCTGGTGGGAAAGATAAGCTATTCACATGAAGCAGTAACTACAAGGCAGGAAGTGTCTTGTTGTAGAGAATATACTGTGGGAGTACACTGTATACAAAAGAGGGAATGATTCCTGTCAGCTGGGCTGTTTGGGGGAAGGCTGAGTGGAAAAGGATGTATCTGACTTGATCCTTAAAATATGGGAGAGTGAAGTTTATTGCCTCTTCATTGAATAACTCCAGGAGAAACCATTTACATCATACTTTATTTGAATAGTGCCCCTTGGAGTTGAGCAGTGTACAGCCTGAGTAGCCATATATGACGACCCTGATTTGATTGGAGGAGAGAAACCATCCTTGTGTTGGTGAGTTATGACTCTCTTGAGCAAGTTATTCCAATTACTCCTTTGTCATATTTTGCCAACAGAATAGAAAGACTAATAGGAGAAACACCAAAGAAGAACTCTGTAATATCACTGCTTGTGGAGCAACCTCAGTATGTAAATAGAATCAGTTTTCTTATTTTTCCATGTAATTGCTTGAAATCCTCACATGACTTATTAAAGGAAACCCAGAGTCTCCCACCACCCATTAACTTATCCCAAATCCCAGGGCTAGCTTACTTAGCCCGAAGGGTGGTTAGTCTTTGTTGGATACTTACTGAGGAGGGAATTGGAGTACGGTCAGTCTTCTACTGATGTGGTTTCTCACTGGCCCATGGTGTGACTGGTAAAGCATAATTCTGCACCATTCTTGGGGGGAGGCTTCAACTCAAGTCCGGTCATGGTTGCACTGGGAACTTAGGCTCTCTTAGTTTGTCCTCACTTGCTCCAATGTCAGAGTTGTCAATAGTATCATTGGTTGGGGGCAGACTTCAAAGTCTACCTTTTCATCAGCCTAGAACAATGATCTCACTTTCTTTTCACTGACCCCCTCCCCTGGGGTGGGACTGCTTCTTTCTCAAACCCTCAAAAGGCAGGAAGTTTATTACATCCCTATGTGAGAACAGTTGAGTACTCTCACAACACCTCCCTTTTAAAGAAAGTTCCCTTCAGGGATTTATACTGTAACACAGCTGGTAAGAAAGAAAAATAACTTAGCTGGAGCTCAGTCTCTGGTAGGCAGTTGTCTGATGGGCTCCCTCTCTACAAACAGGCTTCACAGACAAGGTTGTGCAAAGTTTAGAGTATGACTTTGGATTTGGATGCTGTGTCAGATCTGTGACCTTGGGCAATTTATTTAATCCTCTCTGAACTTTAGTTTCTTCCTCTGAAATCTTTATATATACTCAGAGGGTTGTTATGCAGATTAAATAAGATGATGCATATAAAGCACTTAACATTAACTTGCCTCAGAGGTAGTACTCAATAAATTTTATCTAGAAGTAGTAGTAAGAGATGAGGAAGAAGAGGAAAAAGAGGAGGAAAAAGAAAGAAAATTGGACAACTGGCTAGAATGCTGAGGGGGTAGCAGGTAGACAGCCAGCACCCTACTCTACTCTTACTTTATGTACCAGCAGCTATCTCCCCATTCCTTCTTTTCCTCAAGAGTAGAAAAGAATTGTAACCAGGGTTCTCTCCCAGTTCTGGACCATCGTGGGTGCCATTTTTGCCTTGGGAGATTTTACCTCCTGGTTTTCTCAGTGGATAACATTCCTTTGACACCCCAAGCTGACCTTTTCATCTGTGAAGCTTCAGTTATCTCTGCCCCTGGGCAGCCCAATGCATCCTCCACATTCTCCCCAGTAGGTCTGCTCTGGGAACCCCAGCCAGTCTCCCAGTCAGCTTCTCACAGCTGATCCTTCCTGCTTATGGCATGGAGGCATTGGTAGTCTTGGTTCCCTTAGCTCTGTTCTGCCAAGCATCATTGTAGGGATTAAGGGAGCTCTTTCCAGGAGACTTGGGCCCTCCAGTGGGGTGTCTTGTGGGACTGGGGCCTATGGCCAAGGGATGAACCCAGTGACATAGCGACAGGAATCAGACATGTATTCTGTGCTCTGGTTGCTGCTTCCTGCCCCCCGCGGCCCCCCCCCCCCCCCCCCGCCGACTCCTGCCAGTCCAGGCAGTGACCCAGGGTGTGTTTCAACAAAACTTGGCATTTGGCTATTGAGCTCTTCTTGGCACCCACTGGTCAAAGAAGAGTGATGTGCTATGGCTATGATCTCCCTGGTAAAGGACAGAGGGACCCAGAATTCTCTGTGCTTCTTTAGGGGTTAGCAAGCCACTAGACTCCAGAAGGGCACTGTTTTGCACCCTGAATCCAGTTGTGGACATGGCATTACTTGGTGCTGCCATTTCTCATGGTGTCTAGCCAGATCCCGTGATAATTAGAAAATAGTTACAGTATGTCAAGAGGTGGAGAGGAGGAGCACTCTCCCTTGCCCTCACTTACACATCGACATTAGTTCTGTCACCTGGAGCAAGTCACTTCCCTTGTCTACAGGTTTTCTAATCTGTAAAGTGGCGATGGTAATGGTGATTGTGATAAGATGATTGACACAGTGCCTGGCATGTAGTAAGTGATTAGCAAACACTTGTTACTTATTATTATTTGCTTGGATAGCTCTTTTAATTCCCCAAATCTTTCATACACCTCTTACTTAAAATTTCAAGCCTGGTAGAACCTCTTGGTGGGAAATCAATCTCATTTGACTGTTGAAGAAATGGAGGCATAGAGAAGTAAGGTGGCCTGACTGAGATAACACAGCAAGCCAGGATCAGGTCAGATCTCCTGACTTCAGGGGTGCTCCCTTCTGGACCCAAGAGAATAAATCCAGGGACTTGACCATCTCTAGGAACAGCCCAAATGCAAAAATCTCCACAAGAGGTTTTGTTCCTCTGGCATATGTTGATGCTTTGGTGAGAGCTTGCAGTAAAATCTTATTCCTTCCTCAAAATCCTGCTCAAATATTGTTGACTATGTAAAGGGAAGTTTCCACCTCCCCAGGCTGAGTTAATCCTTCTTGCCTTGTATTTTGGACAAATATCTTGTGAGACACTTGATGTTATACTAGAACTGAATTATGATTGACTATAAATCTTGTAAAATAAAAAAACAATGTTTTATGCATATATGTATCCTAATCAGTTCAGAGTAGGTATTCCCTAAATATCTATTGAATTAATTATACTGATAATGGTGCCAGTAACTATGGCCCCATTTAATCTTACAGCAACCCTATGACAACTATAATTATTCCCATTTTTTGGACAGGTATACTGAGGTCTAGGGAATAAAAGAAATTAAGTAACTTTCTGAGGTCACAGAGCTAGAAAGTAGCAGGACTGTGATTTAAATCTAGATCTTATTATCTTCAGCATTGAGCTCTTAGCCAGTTTCAGGTTCTCATACCCATTCATATAGAACTTTTTCTTCCAGGTGATAAATACCTATTTCAGAAGTTGTCCAGGCTTGCCTGCCAAGAGGGATAAGTAAGAGCGAGCAGGGGAGTTGTGAGCTGAATGGAACAGAAGAGCCTGAAAAGGCTCCTTTTCTCTGTATGAAGAGGCAAATGTCTTCAACTCCTCCAAAGTGCCTCTCCCTGAGCAGCCTCATGGCTCAGCCACATATCAGGTTGTAGCATGTTGGAAAGCCTTTGAAAAATAGTATCTATTCTCTTGTAGTTGACCTTTTCCAAGGCCCATGAGCCAGCCAGCTGACCTTTGCATGCACCCTCACCTGCAGTGGCTGAGGGATCACTCTTCAGCAAACATTCCTTCTCTGTTGCTGCATCAAGTAAATGGAAGTTTCCAGTGTTTCGTCAGGACTAGGAGTTAAGTTTCCAGAAAGGAGATTCTACAGGGAGAAATACCAGTGATAAGTTCAGTGAGACTGGAACTATGGTTGGGTAGCTAGAGCTTCCAGGTCAGGAAGTGACAAAGAAGGCGCCTGGCAGAAAGCCCTTGGATTAAGTCACATAATTGTGTCTGGGCATCAGGATCATCATGACATATCTCTTAACCCAACTTTCTAGTTAAGTTCAAGGAAGAAACCCATGGCATCTGCCCAATGCTCTCATCATAGAGTCTTTGGACTGGAAGGGACTTTAGAGATTATCTAATCTAGCATATATGTAATATTCATCTTCCCACTCCCCAGTCCTGTGCCCACAGCAATGGCAGACATCACTAACTGATGGCAGTATTCTCTCTGGAAAGGCCTAGATACAGCCTCAGAATCCTTTAATACTTAATGGTCTGTGCAATCATGGAGTTGGCCAAAGATGCCAACCGAGACCTTTAATTTTTAGCTTAGTTCTCTCTACATGGTGCCTTCTTAGGTTTGTGGGAATAGGGGACTTGGGGAATCCTTGGGAAATATAGGGGTTTGAATATTTATTGGATGTCACTAGGGGTAACATGAGGTCTTGGAAAAGACACCAGATCAAAGGTATGAAGTCAGCACCTAGCTCTAATGTTGTCACAAAGGAGTTGAGTGACTTAGGCAAGGCATAACCTCCCTGGATCATTTGCCCCACCTGTAAAATGAAGGGCTTGAGAGGAGTGCATGATTGCCATGGACCCTCTTTCAGTGGTGTGGCTATGTTGAGATATGGCATGTCCTTGCTCCTAGGGGGCAGTGTCTATATGCATGTGGACATTCACGCTTCTATTCCCCACTCCCATGCCTGTAGCTTACATTAGCAATGTGGAACCTGTGTAGACTTGGTTTTAGAGTCCTTTTCAGCCTTTTTGGCAAGGGGTATCCAGGCAGCCACTACCAGTTGATCAAGGCTTGCAAAGAAAATAAAAACCATTTGCCTCTGCTATGGGCTGAATTGTGTATTCCTCAGAATTTCATGTTGAAATTTGAATCCCTTAGTGCTGCAGAATGGGCTGTATTTGGAGACAGGGCCTTTACAGAGGTAGTTAAATTAAGATGAGGTCAGGGGCGCCTGGGTGGCGCAGTCGGTTGAGAGTCCGACTTCAGTCAGGTCACGATCTCGCGGTCCGTGAGTTCGAGCCCCGCGTCGGGCTCTGGGCTGATGGCTCAGAGCATGGAGCCTGTTTCCGATTCTGTGTCTCCCTCTCTCTCTGCCCCTCGCCCGTTCATGCTCTGTCTCTCTCTGTCCCAAAAATAAATAAACGTTGAAAAAAAAAATTAAGATGAGGTCAATAGGACGGGCCCTAATTCAATATGATTGGTGTCCTTATAAGAAGACAAAACTTGGACAGAACAATGTACAAGGGAAGACGATGTGAATACACAGGAGAAGATGGTCATCTGCAAGCCAAGGAGAGACACCTAGAACAGATCCCTCCCTCATGGCCTTCAGAAGAAAGTCACCCAGCTGACACCTTGATCTTGGACTTCTACCCTTCAGAACTATAAGAAAATGAAACTCTGCTGTTAAAGTCATCCACTGAAGGATATTTTGTTGTGGTAGCCCTAGCAGAATCATACACCATCCTTGCCTACACGGAATCTGGCAGGCGAGAAACAAACAAAAATACAAAATAACCAGACCAAGTTTACTTTTGTACTCATTTGCTTTGTAGAAGCCTGGCCTTGAAGACCTGCTGAGTTTTGGATTTTACTGTTAAGGAGCTAGGAAAGGAGAATGTGGAGAGCTATTCCCCTGTTCTATGGGCTTGGGTAAGTCCTTGAATTTCTTGGGACCTCATGCTCCTCATCTGTAGAGGGAGACATTTAGATTGAAGCAGATGTTTTCAAACTTCTTCACAAGCATCAAAATTCTTTATTCAAATAAAATTTAGGCAGACATCGAATAAATAAAAGCTAGATAAAAATAAAGCTGCTCTGATAGAGGTAGAAGTGTGTGTGTATGTGTGTGTGGGGGGGTATCTTAAGCCTGTCTTCTCTTCTCTATTCCATAGACCCTTAGCACAGCCAGAAATACAAAGTCCTTATCCCGAGTCAGACGTCCTGCAAATCTGAGAGTCTAACATCTGAGTCCATTGGACTGTGGGACACTTGAGGGAGGAACTGTCTCTTAATTAACTTAGCATAGTGCCAGGTATACAGCAGGCACTGAATACATGTATTCAGAAAGGAAGGGAGGAAGGCAGGAGGAAGAAACAATTGGAAAAAAAGGAAAGAATAGCAAATGTTGCCACAGAATTCCAGAGGTGGCCTGAGCAGTTCTGCAGATATATCTTTAAGATGTTCCAATTTGTTTGCTTTGAAGTCACCTGCAGTTCCCCAGCATCAGGCAGAGCCTGTTGGTTCACCTAGAACTTCCTTGCCTTTTCTAGGAACGAAGGCCACAAACTGAAACTAAATCAGGTACTGGAGAAATAGGCATGCTTGGAAATGGACTAAAAGCTCCAACAAAGCCAAAGGTTAAACTGTTGTTTCAGATCATTGGGGTTTGACTGGCTGAGAGTTAGAAAGAGAAGCTGGAAGCCTGGGGTAGGTGATTTTCTTCTCAGCTCCTAGCTAAGGGTTTGGCATTTCACCTGCTAGATGGCGCTGTCCTCTAAGGAAAGACACTAGCTCTGCTCCACTGGGGACTCAGTCCAGGAAACAGGAACAACTGAAGTTGAAAAGAATTGATGGGGAAGAGGTAGAAGGGATGGAATAGGGTCCTTTCCCTGCGGCAGCAACATCTCCTTTTGTGGTGGTTCTGGTTTCCTTTATAGTTTTTATTTTGCAGCATGGGTGTTTCACACACTTCATCTGAAAAGTCACAGGGTCTTTTGCTCCTAATAAAAGTGAATAAGAAGTGAAGTGTGTGTGTGTGTGTGTGTGTGTGTGTGTAGGGATGGTCACTGGGGTTCTACCCTAAGGCTGCAGCTTAAAAATGACGTGTCCTGGCTCTGGTATTTGACCTTGATTTAAAGGAGATCAGTTGGGGGAAAAATAATCCTTTCTCCATTCTGCTAGCTGAGCTGTATCCCTCAAATTCTGGGTACTTTCTTTATACTGAACCCTTAAAGTTCAGCTCCAATCTGTGTGTAAGGGGTGGGAACTGCATGTAGGGACTGAGACTCCCTTTCTCTGGGCAATGTTAGCTGGCTCCATCCGGGTCTGCCTGTGAAATCAGGGCTGCAGCCTGCAACTACTCCCACTCTATCAGCGGCCAGAAGGAAGGAAAACAAAGATAAGTGAGGGGGGGGGGGAGTATGGAAACCAGGAGGGGACCCAAGAGGAGGGAGGGGAGGGCTGAGGAAAGACAGGAGACAAGGGAACAAAGACCAGAGGTGAAGGGTGAAGAGGGTGGGGAAGGGCAAGAGAGACACGAGGGACCAGGTGTCCAGAAAGAAAGGGAAGGGCCATGTAGAGGAGCTGCAGTGGAGGAGAGAGAGTGGACCAAGCAGGGAAAGGGGAAGACAAGGAAGCTGGAGTGGAGCTTTCAAGTCTGTGCTAAAGCCGGGAATCTGCACAGGCAGGGGAAGGACGCTCTGCCAGGCAAACAGGAAAACAGAAGGAGAGGAAGTGTAGTAATTAGAGAAAACCTGACCAAGGGCCTGAAAGGAAGGGAAAGCCACTGCAATGGGGACATTGCAGGAAAGCAAGGAGTGAGACAGTGGTGAGGAAGCTTTGAAGCAGGAGGGTGAAGCAAGGGAGGCAGAGAGCAGAGCAGCGAGGAGGTGGAAGAAGCAAAGCAACACAAGTGAGAGTGAGGGAACAGGGAAGGAACCATTAAAAGAATGCTTACCTTATAGTCATAAAAACAGGAATGTGTGTGTTTTGGCCTGTGGCCATAGTCCAGGAAACACAGTGTGGCTTTTAGGCAAATTGTGGAGTGCTTGGTCCACACATTGGTAGCTTGCCCTGGTCTGCTGCTTTGAAATGCAGCTGCTCTGAGCTGCCCACTTGTTGGCAGGCAGACTGCTACTAGGGACATCAGATGGAACCTGCTGTCTGTACCCAGGGTCATTCCTGCTCGATTTATGGTGCTCTAAGTTCAGAGGCACCGGCTTCTCTTCCAGGGCACTTGCTTCCCTTTGGGGGGCAAGAGCTGAGATGTGTATCATGTGGGTGACTTGCTTGCTGTCTCCTGAATCAAGGGTTCCTTTGAGGATGTTTCTTGGTGGGACTGGCCGTGGGAGGGCAGAGGGGGAGACATGTTAAAGGCAGTGAAAGATGGATGTTAAGGAAAGGGCCCCTGGAGTCTGACAGCCATAATTCGGTTCCTAGTTTTACCATTTGACTGTGTGAACTAGCATATATTCTTTAATGTCTCCGAGCCTCATCTGAAAAACTGAGCTTATAATCACACCTGTCTCACAGGGTTCTGTTGAGACCTAAATGAGATGATGCATGTTGCTGGCAGAGTGGCTAGCTCGTATTAATGCTCACTAAATGTTTACTGTTCCTGTCTGTATTATTGTTAAAGACCAGATAACCCTGTGTGTATGTATGTGTGTAAGTTTGGAGAATCAGCCCTTGAATGCAGAGTCATGGGCTTAGATTTGAAGGTATTTTAGCAAGGGAATGATTGCTTGTGAGGACAGATCTAACAGTGATAGGTATGCTGCTTTGGGGAGTAGGTGAGACCATTTTGGTGACCAGAGCATGCATGAGATAGTAAGGAACTGGACTAGGGATGGGGGGAGCTGGAAAAAATTTAGGGGGTATTTTGAGACGCAGCCCAAACCTAAAGATATTTATGATGGACAGGTGGTGGGAAAGGAACATTTAAAGCATGACTCTAAGGTTTGTGGGCACAGGACAAGGTCAGAGGGAGCTCTCAAGCTAAGAATGACTTTTTATGTTTTTGAAAGATTGTAAAAAACAAAAATGAAAACAAAGAACACAAAGAGACAAAGAATATGGTGACAGAGACCATATGTGGTCTGCAAAGCCTAAAATATTTATGATCTGGCCCTATATAGAGTTACTCCACCTTTGGCCTGGTCTGGCCTAGGGTATCAAAAGAAGACTCTGCCCCCAAATTGGGAAGCCTAGAGGGGTTTAAACAGACAGCAATGTCCCCAGAAAACTAGAGCATTGAGACTAAAGCAGGAATGAGGTTTGTGTGAATAATATACCAATTCAAGAGTCACATAGTGATTCCCTAAATATTTTTTGAATGTGGGTTCATAAGACAGACAGACCTGGTTGAATCCTGGCTCTTTCTTCCTACCTGTGACCATCACCAGGTTATCAACCTCTGTGTGTCTCAGTTTCCCTACTTGTGGAATGGAGATGATAACTCTACTTACTGCCTGGAATTGTTTTTGGAAGATTAAATGCAATAAGACATGTAAAGCATTTAAACAGCATCCAGTGCACAACACACAAGAAATACTAGCTTTTAGAGTTTTGAGAAGATAGAGACCTAGAGATGGAAATGAACATGGCATATGGTAAGCAACAGTAAGATGGTGGATTGGTTTGGTAAATAACAGTAAACAAATATCACTTATCATTATTACCATCAATGCTGTGACTCTGTTGCTATTATTGGAACTCAGGGTCTGGTTGACGGAACCTGGTGTTCTCCTCCATAAAGCATGGGGGTTGCTAAGGTCCCTTCCAGCTCTGTCTTTTTAAATTTTTGCCAGTTTCTCCCTCCTTCCTTCCCTCTATGCGGAACATGCTTAATTCTCTTTGACGTTTCTGATAGCAGGGTAATTTCTTCCCCATCCTCTTTAAAAATCCTGTAAGATTTGATTGTAAGAATCTGATTCTGTTTTTCCCTTCACCATTCCCAGTGATCTCTCTTCCTTTTGTAGCCCCTCCCCCTCTAGGCACTTCCAACAAAAGAGTCAGGTCATTTTTCATGTGGTATCAGCGGAGCGTCAGCCTCCGAAGCGTTTGTCCTTGTTTCTCTGAGTGTCGGAAGTTCTCCGTCTTCCCACTAGGACTTTCTGAGAGCATGGAGTGGCTCCCAGAATTTCTAATCCTTCCTGCTGCAACTGACCCTCTTCCCACACTTTGAGAAAAAAACGATTGGGGAAGAAAAAAAGGCCAGCAGAGGAGGGAGGTATGCAGCCCTGGCCCACTCAGCCACACAAGGTCTGTGCTGGTGAACAGGCTGCACCCTGCCTGTTACTCATGGCTGCCTTGAGAGGCTGGTCCGGGGAGAAAGATTAGGGTCATCAAGATAAGGCAGAGAATATTCAAACTGGAAGCAAAGAGGGGCTGTTTTTCCAATAGTAAGCAATCAGGGAACAGGAGGATGTAATTTGCAGATTAGGAAAGTGAACAAAGAACATAAAATTAACTTTATAGCAAAGAGGAGCACAGTCTGTTTGAAGAAATAAACCTCCATAAAGCATTATTGTTGATAAAATCAGACTGTTGATTTAAACTAAGTAGGAAATATGACCAAATCAGGGAGACGATGGGGGCTCAGTGGAAGCTGAACTTGAAACTTCAGGCAGGGATGGAAGGCTGGGGTGGGCTGGAGAAGCCTACTGGGGCATCTCCGCCCTGGGGGAGAGATTTAGGACCAAAGCAAGGATGCATGTGCTCAGGGCATAGATAGGAGGGACGTGCCTTAGCAGGATGGCCAAGCCGCCTTCACTTAGGGATTGTCTTTATTTGAAAAGTGGCATTGATTTCTAAGAACTCGTAAATAGCAAACATGCTCCTGCACACATGCACTCCCTTCCTCCCCCTTCTGTTTTTAATTCTCAAAGACCCACAAAAACTCATCTGAAACACCAGCAACTCTCTGCTTGAATGCCAGTAGTGATCTTTGTACCAAAGCAGAATAGTCCCAACACAATGCCTTTGATCCTGAGGTGATTGGAACAGAGTTTCTGTCTGCCCCCTTTTATCATACACAAGTTGGCCAGACTAGGATAACACTCATGCAGTGGGTAGTGAGAAATTCAGCTCTGTGCTGTGAGCTGCACTTTATTTCCCTGTGCCATGCCTTCGTGGCTCCACATTGACTGGCATGAGAGACTTATTATTGTTTTTTTGCTGTCTTTGACCTGTGGAGGCAGGACTCTTCCCAAGGACTGAGGTTCAGAGAAGCATCCCTGTGTAGTAGTGCACTCAGAAGTCTTAATTTGCCTCTCCCAGTCCAATCTTCTTCCTTTCCTATCCTGCTCTGAGCCCTGGAAGCTGCCTTGGAAACCCCTCACCTTCTGGCATTTGGTAGAATGCCAGTACAGCTTATGGGAGGCACCACTAGGACACAAGTAGACTAGAGAAAGAGGGAGAGCAGAATACTATGGCCTAGATTCCCTCCCTGCCAGCCTGCAGGCTGGCAGTGCCTTTCTTTACCAAAGTTCAGAGTGAGTTAAGGGCCCTGGCCTTGTCCCTTCAGGCACAGGGGTGTTCATAGCCCCCTTTATAGCTCCTACACTTGGATTTCTTCACCATCCTTATTTGGCTTCCCTTAAATGTGCCCTTGCATAACAGTCCCTTCATTAAGCTCCCCACTAATGCTCCCATTTGAGTGTGCCATTCTTGTAGGACCTCGAAGGATACAAATAATGAGAGCTCCTATTTGGAAATCAGAAGGTGTGGGCTACAGCTGAGAACCTCTTACAAGTTGACCATGTGAACTGGGCAAGTTGCTTGTCCTTTCTGGCCTTGTTTTCTTCATTTGTGAAATGGGGATGATGGTGAGGTCATCTTTCAGTTAAAACAGGCTGTAATTCTGTTTCCACTAGAGGTGTAGTGGGCAGGGCTCTGGAGGAAAATAAACATTAGTTTCAATCCTGGTTTTTATACTTTCTAAGTGTGTGGCCTTGGCCAAGTCTCTCAATCTCTTTAAATCTGGGTTTGCATCTTCAGTAAAACATGGAAGGTAACTCTTTCCTTGCAAGTTGAGGTGGTGCTTGCTTTGGCAACACATATACTAAAGTTGGAATGATACAGAGATTAGCATGGGCCCTGCACAAGCATGACACACAAGTTGAGGGGGAGGATTAAATAAAATTACATGTTTGAAAGCAGCTAGGATAGTTCTCATTACACAGGAGGCCTCCAATCCATGGTAGAACCTTTCTCTTCTTTCCTGGCTTTCTTGAAGGGAAGATGCCAAAGCACGAGGGAAAAGAAGTTTGTTGGCTCTGGGATTTCCATTCTTTCCACCTCTAATTCTGTTTATTTATATTTGCTTACATCTTAGCTCACAGACTCCAATTCATTTATCCCTTCCAATCTGTCTGCAGATTTCTCCCTGGAGCCATTGCTTCAAAAGGAGGGCAGGTCTGTGGTTAGCTGGAGGAAGCGAACCAGAAGGATCAGGCTCCAGGTACTATGCTACTCGGCTGACCTAGTGTTCTGACTAGGACAAGGATTTCTTTCAGCTCAGAGCTCCCTGGGACAGCTGACACATTTCAGGGACCTTACTTTTCTTCTTTATGCAGAAGTCATCCTCATAACTGAAGGATTGGGCCTCTAATTTTTCACGTAACCATTCATACCTGGATTTTAGGTCA
Organism: Herpailurus yagouaroundi; assembly: GCF_014898765.1. Classification (NCBI taxonomy): domain Eukaryota; kingdom Metazoa; phylum Chordata; class Mammalia; order Carnivora; family Felidae; genus Herpailurus; species Herpailurus yagouaroundi. Next base: position 49,523,912 of record NW_024412377.1, read on the forward strand.
CAGGGAACTCTCCTCAAACTCAATTATAGTCCTGTTCACCCCCAAACTTCCCATAAGTGATTTTGTAAAGTATATAGAGTGGGACTCTTAAAATTTTTGCTTCAAGTTTCAGTATTTAAGTGCATGAACTGCCACAGATAGGTCTAGATGTGGACAAAGCTGTGAGTGAAAAAAAGTTTATTATTAGTTTCTTCCATATATTTTCAGTGTTCTCTTCTTACATTTCAGCATCTCAGCCTCCAGGTACCCAACATCTGTAACTGCCTGTAGTTCACCAGAGACCCCTTGCAGTCAAATAGACCCCTGTAATTCTACCCCTATTGAGTATATAAACTTATGTGTCTGCCCGTACCCACTGAATGCTCTCAAATATGTGATAACTTGATCTGTTCTTTTGCCTATCCACCCATTCATCCGCCCACCCACTTTAACAGTTAATTGACATATGCTGATTGGAGATGCACAAAATGTGGTGATAGGCTTTGTGTAATCATTTTTTTTAAAATGTCACACATAGTTTCAGAAAATATCGAGTGTATTTGCAGGCCCAAAACAAATTAAAAAGATAAAAAATTCTCTCACAATAATACTAGTGCAAGTAAGGACTAAGTATCCAAAAGTGAGAATAGACATTGTTGAGGTTCAGAAGAAAGAGGAAGCACAACAGGGAAAGAGTAATCAGGACTGTCTTTAGAGAAGATACGGGAATAGAGCCAGACCTTAAAGGATGAGTAGAGTTTCTGTCAGTAGAAAGAAAGGGGGAAGGTACCAGGGAAGGGATGGGAGCAGGGGAAATGAGAAAGATAGGAGATAAAATTCTAAAAGTAGACCTGTTTGACTGGAGTATAGCATTTGCAAAACTAGCTGTGCTAAGATTGGAAAGGTTGGTTGAGACTGGTTTCTGGAAAAGAGGCTGGAATGTGAAGCTGGGAAGCATAAGCATTTCCTACAGGTAATAAAGAGCTCCTGAAGATTTTTCTAGCCAGGGAGAGCTATCTAGTAGAAGTCTGCAGAATGACTTTGAATATGGAGTGTTTGCATTGTCTGTTGACTCACTGATTCACTGATTTCATGCAACAAGAGCTTAATGAGCCCTCCTAAGTGCTTAATTCAATGATCATAGCTGGACACTAGTTATTATGTCCTAGTTCCTTCAGAAATCAAAGGAACCCTTGCTTTGGGGAGAGCTTCTTAATTCATCACGACCAAATATTTAACCCAGAGAGAAAGAATACAAATAACCACTACAATTAATACTTTTTTTAAAAAAAATATTTTTATTGTAAAATTAAACACAGACACAGAAACCCAAACCAAACCAATGTGTGGCTTAGTGAAATTATTATACAGTGAACACTGTTATAACTACCACCAAAATCAAGAAATAGAATTGCCAGCCACCCCTATTATAACCCCTTCACATGCCTCATCCCAACACAATCCCTTCCTATCTCCAGAAGTAATCACTATTGTGACTTTTATAATAATTACTTATTTGCATTTATTTATGGTTTTATCACTCAACTGAGCATCCCTAAACCCTATAGTTTATTTTTTCCCATTTTTTAAAACTTGATATGTTTTTTAGGTCTCTTTAATTTATGGTTTCCTCCTTCCACATCTTTCTTTTCCTTATAGTTTATCTGGTAACAAATTTGGGTCATTTAGCCTGTCAAGTTTCCTACAGTCAGATTTGCTGACTGCTCACTCATGGTACAGTTCAGTGTGTTCCTCTGTCTTCTCTATTTCCTGAAAATTGGGAGCTGAATCTAGAGGCTTGTCCTGACACAGGTCTGATGCCTTTAACAAGGTTAAGGTAGTATTATGTTTTGTGTCTGGTTTACGTTGTTCTTTAATGTTAGTCCTAGCAGATCTTCAATGTCTACATCCATTAATTCATTGGGAGTTGAAAAATAATAATATTTTAATTTTATATGTCCTTTTAATTATCACCTGGCATACTTTTATAAAGAGACACTTTCCCTCATCTACTATTTTGTAACATAGTACTATAATTCATATAGGAGAGCTAGGATGAGGTTTGATTATTTCCTTTTATTCACCCAGTTTTCAAGATGACAGTTGGATCATTGTTTCTTCAGAAGGTGACCAGTTATTATTTTTAAGATATATGTCATAATCTCTTGGATTTATATATATTTATATTTGATTAGTTTCAATCTATTATAAAGCTCAAATCTTTGGCCAGTGGAAAACTCTTCAAGGTGCTTCCTGAGATCTTCTGACATGACCCTAGTAGTTTTTGATAGCTTCCTTCTAACTGCATGTCAGGATGTTCCAAACTCATCATAAACATTTCCTGCCTTAGATCTGAAGTAGCCATTTCTCCAAGAAATCCTGGTTTAGTTCAATGGGCTATGTAATTTGAAGATCAAATCTGAATGCTGGAGATGAGCACTGCTGTTGGGTTGACTTTGTTTTTAAACCCTTTTAGTGAAAAGAGCTGGAACAAATACCCCATGAGTTTATACTGATATGTCTAATTCAGATTCATATCTACATTGTTTATTTAACATCTTGTATTATCTACATAGTTCCTTTAACTAAAAAATCCTTTGAGGCGTGGGAGATGGTAGAATTAGAATGTCCCATAATTAGCATTTGCTTTTTTCTACTTTATATATACAACATCCTCAGAATAACAATAATTGTACTATTACTGACATTATTGTTAGTGAAAGCAGATAAAATGTTTTTTGCATATGCTAATCATCTCCCCAATTTTTATAGTTGTAGTATATTTGCAGTTGAATCATATACTAGACTGTCTCCCTTTCAACCCTCATTTAGTTTTTTATCTACAAGTAACTATATATCTGATATTCACCAGCAGTACCTGACTGAAACTTGTTCTTTAGAAGACTCCTTAGGAAGGGCTCATGGGAATAATATTCTCTGAGTCTTTACATGTTATTAGCAGCTTGTGATTTCCTGGATAAAAAATCCTTAGTTCACATTTTCTCTCCTTGAATATTTTAAATACATTACTCTAATTTCTTCTAGCAAAAAGCTTTGCTGTCAAAAAAAAATCTGAGGATAAATTAATTTGATTTCCCTTGTAAGTTATATGCTCCTTTTGCTTAAATATCTATTTTTTTCCCCTTTTCTTTTAAATACAGTTTTTTTTTCCTGGAATATGTCCTGTTTTTGGTCATTCTGGGTCAATATTCTCAGGTACAGGGTATGTTTTTTCAACATATAGTTCAAATCACTTTATTATATTAGGAAAACTTTATTGAATTACAGTTTTTGGTATTTTCTTTGTTCTCTTTTTCTTGAGATTCTTCTGTTCCTTTGCTTTCTTCTTTAGGGTTTCCTAGTAGTTGTATATTGGATCCTCTTTGCCTATCTTCCTGTTGACTCTTTTTAATGTAAACTCCTATTGTTTGGATTTTACCATAATTCATAAGAGGTCTGGGCAAATGTGCACCTATTCCTAACTGATTTGTGATTTGGGGATAATGACTGACCATGGTCTTTTATATTATTTTCTTCCTACTGCGGGGGCAGGAGGGGGGACACTGGAAAAACTGAGCTGTAATCCCCAATGGATAGTATACATTTCCAGTAGAATAGTAGGCCAGTAGAAAAGACAGTTTGGTGTCCTGAGACTTTTGTTTTCACTCAGACCATGCAGTCTAAAAATCTGAGATTGGTACCTCCTATCTTTATGAGATTAGAAATCTTTGCTTTTTCTAAATACTAATGCCCATGGGGCACAGAAAACCTCACTTTCATCAAGCATATAAATTTAAGAAGATTTCACTTATTTGTTTCACCATAGAACCCAAAATAGCAATGATGAGAATGACTCTCGAGGCTATTCTTGATATGAACAAATGCATGGAAGCCAGTCTGAGCAAAACATGACTTATGGCTTAATAGAATATTTTCTAATGGAGAAGGGATAAAATAATTGTCCTCCAACATCCTGTGTTCTGTGTGGTTCAGAGAAAAACCACTCATTATAATAGTGTGAAGTTGCTGGTCCACATGACCTGGACTTTTGTTTCTAAATTACAAATTTAGTGACTTAAACAATACAGATTTATTCTCATACAGTTCTGGAGGGCAGAGTCCAAAATGGATTAAAATCGAGGTGGGTTAAAATCAAGTGTTCCTTCCTCAGAAGGAACCCTTCTGATACTGGGGGCAGAATTTGCTTCCCTGCCCTTTTCAGCTTCAGGTAGCCATCTATTTCTTGGCTTGTGGCCCTTTCTTTCCATCATCAAAGTGTATCACTCCAATCTCTACCTCATCACTTCACTTTCTCTCTGCAGCCACATCTTTGCATTCTTCTTATAAGGACACTTGTGATTACATATAGGGTCCACCCAGATAATTCACAATATTCTCCCTATTTCAAAATCCTTCACTTAATCAAAGTCCCTATGGTCATGTAAGGTAAAATTCATAGGTTATGGGGATTAGGACATGGATATCTTTGGGTGGCCACTATTTAGCATACCATATGCATAACAGTTTTGCACCAGAGAATCCCTAATAACAGAGGGAAGTACACTCATTTCCAGGTTGGTGATAAGGTTGAATCTCAAAATAGTCTCCTGGAAGCCTGCAATTTCTTTGAAGACTTACATTTTACTTTAAAAATATTTGAATTTTGCAGGGTACTCTACACGTATGCTTGCTTCCTAATAATAATAATCTCCCTAGCATAATTTTCTGCAACAAAAGAAAAATTGGTCTGGGAACATGTGCCATAATTCTTCCATGGCTGTAAGGACTCTGGAATACCACATTACACCATAGTAGGAACCGTATCTAATTCGGATGGCATGACATCCCACCATAGGAAAGAGGGCAAATTAAGAGGTGTCATTAGCCTCAACTACAACTGACTCAGGCCTAACCCAACAATTGGTGGGGAGAGGATCTCCAATAGATTCTGATTTTCTCTTGTTCAGAATCCCCAATCATGCCTGAGTCCCATGAATGAGGCAGGAAGTCTCAGTGGGGCATGAGGTAAAGATGGCAAGTCATACTTGTTCTTCAATTAGAAAGCGAGTCCCAGGAGATCATGGATACCATCTACTCTACAGTGTTGAGTCAAGAGCTGATTCTCATGGAATGCTCATCTGTGGAATGAGTCTCAGAATGGACCTTCCTTGTTTTCCTGACCCAGAGTTCATGGATGGGATCTCCTGCCTGTCACAGGACTTGTCATGCACAGAATCAGCATTCTAGGCTTGACTTCTACTAAAGGAGAGGGAGGAGCTTTTTTTCTGTCCTGCAGTTCTTTGCATGATAGGCCATGCATAGTTATTATGCACACTTCTCTGAATCCTTCCTACTCTTCTCCCCCCAGCCCCTTCTGCTCTGTAACTGCTCAGGGTCCCAGGACAGTTGAAACTGGACCATCTGGGGTACTATTTTTAACTTCTTTGCGCACAGCTGAGGACTTGGCCCCCACACCGTTGCATCCACCGTCTGTTTCTTCCTCTCTGAGGATATAGACAGAAGACCAATACCTGTGCCTGGAGTGGAGGGGGCATGGGAGGCAGGAGGCCCAGTTGTTGTCTCTCAACCTCCTGGTCTACCCACCTCTGCTTTTACTGCAGTGTGTAGTGCAGCAATACGGCAATTCATAAAATGTGACATTCATGTGTGTGGCACACTGCTGTGAGCCTGTTTTATTCCATGATAAAGGCTACATCTGTCAGCCTCTATCTGCTCATGTTGGGGTCAGGAAGAGAATTATATTGCCCAGAATTGCTCTCTCTTTTCCTCTTACTAGAGGCAGACTTCTCCTCCCTCCCTCCAGAGTCAGCTGAGAGGACCTCTTTCAGGGGGCGGAGGGAGTGGGCAGAAATCTACCCACTGGGTGGATATCCCAGTATCTAGAAAAAGATGGATCAACTTCAAATTATTTCTCTCTTTAAGGACTCGCCCTAGAGTGTCAGAGAGTCTCTGTGACCTATTAAAAAACTGATACCATATATCTATATGCACACATAGAAACATATATACACACATACTATGTATGATGCAATATATATTACATATCACATTATTACGTATATATGTGTGTATAATACATGTACATATAAAAGAATTTTTTAAACTGATTTTAGTTTTGAAACTTTTCACCAGGCATTTTTGTTTCAGTTAATCACGTTTCTATTGCAGCCTGGGGACTTTTTAAAACATTTCTAGAACCCTCTATCTTGCTCCCAAAGGCTTAAGCATTATTTGATAATTAGCCTTCACAATTATGTTATACGTTTTGGAGAGAAGTGTGGGCTGGGGGAGGGTGGGAGGAAGAAAGTTGTGTGTGTTAGTTAATGTGGGAGGAATGAGGGTTATTATCTAGGGATTGGAGGGATGCTTATGAGAGAAAGAAGTTCACTCTGTCAAAATTGTGTTGGTTGCCAGTTCTCTGTGAAACCCTCACTTAGACACAGGGAAGGATGGTGGGGGGAACACTGGGAACTTTCTCGCCTTTCCTAATTAAAATGATGCCAGAAAACAGGATCCACATAGGGGCCAGCTACATGCCACTTAAAAAGAAATATGCTTCATTATATTTTCTCTCCATTTCCTGGAACTCGCAATGGGAATGAGAAAAAGGAAGAAGACGTGTTGAAATTCTGGACATAGCATTTTGGTACTTACCGGACTGTTAACTTGAAATCGCAATAAAGTAACCACTGCTAAAATGACAGTTTTTCTCTCTTTCTTTCTGCCTTGTGTTCCTATACTTTCTGCCTCTCAAAGTCCATGCACTTACATAATCAAAATGTGCTATCCTGTGCTCTTGAAGTCTATTCCTTTGGTTCATGCTCTCTCTGACCCTCCAGAGGAAACCATCACATTTTCCTCTTCAAAGAGGTATATTTGCTCTGTGTTTTAATTTTATGAAAATTATTGTATTTTTTTTTTCTTTTTTAAGGGGAAAATTTCATTTTTGTTGATTGGGTCAGATTTCAACAATGTTGGGCATGTGGCTGATTTTGAGAGAGAGGGAAAATGAGAGAAGGAATTGTGTATTGTGCTGTATATTGTGTGTATGTACACATAGAAGGTCTGAGCATTCTTAGTAAAGAATTGCCCTCAGGCAAAATATTAAAGTAGATGAACGTGTGTGCTAGGAACCACTTCCTTCTTCATCACTGTTATTCCAAATCCAAGATGTTAGAGAACCACAATACTTAACCCAAGCTACAGTGGGATTTCAGGCAGTACCAGAAAATGAGAAAGGCTTTTTTTGTGTGCTTGTTTGCCTGCAATTTATTGTTATTATTATTATCATTATTATTATTATTAGGTTTTGGTTAGGGGTAAGGTGAGAGAAATTACTGAATTTAACAGTTCCTCTAGAATCACATCACTTACAGTGCTGCTTGAGACTGGACATGCTAAATGGTTTTCTTTTGGCCAGGGCAAGAAGCCTGCTGAAAAGTAGGGCTTCTCAGTGTAAAGACATAGGGCCATGACTGTGATGGAGATGAGTGGGGCCAGCTGAATGTTAGGCAACTGAGAGTGAAGGGGACTGTGCAAACAGGAGACCATGCCACCCAACTCCAACCATTGCTGGAGTGTGAGCCCAGGGTTGGCAGACGATTGATTTCTTTCCTGGATTATTTTGTGAAGTTTCATCGTTTTAAAATGCTGATCACTCTTCAAATTAAGATTTGGGGAAAACACTGTACCAGCCAAATAAAACACATCAGAGGTCTGTCTGGATGTCTCTGCTACAGAAGAGAGAGGGTTGAGTGCATTATGATCCATTAACATGCGACATGACCTTGGAAAGTCTGCCTACTCCTTTATGAACCAAATGAATTGGGATAGAAGAGCTCCACAATTTCTTCTTGCTTGGACCTGTTAGGATTTTTTGATTCCTGAGTCCTGTGTTCAGACCTCCAAGATCCTTTTGTCTGCTAGTATTTCATGAAGAGCTCCATAGATGCCCAAACGAAGAAAAGAGGAGAAGAAACATATATTGATGAGGGTCAGAAAGGATTATGTAACCTGAAATATTGCCTGCTCATGTGCCACTATGTGCTTTTGCAGAAAAGCCTTCCTTCTTTGAATCCTTTATGATAGCCATTTTTTCCCCTCCCCTTAACATCCATAGTCCTTTTCCAACCCTCTCTTTCAACAAGTATGTTCATTCAATGTATTTATTAATTGCCTGCCTGGGGCCAAGTGTACTCTTATGGCTTCCATCGCTTTCCTGCTTGTATTATATTTATTTGAATAAAATGATGGAGAAAACTTTATTCCCCCAATTCCCAGGATACCAGGGAAGGAAGACTGGTCTGTGAGATGTGCTAGCCATGAGAAGAGCAGGGTGGGCTTACACTTCAGGGGAATGTGCACGGTGAGGCAGGCCATCTCCTGGAGAGCCCAGACTTTGGGAGCCAGCGGAGAATGAGGTAAAGAGCCACCAAGATGGCAGAAGACCATGTGGTGCTTGATGCCACCCCTCTCCACTCATTTCAGTTCTTCCACAGAATTACCAAAGTCATTAGATGCTGGTGCCCAATCACAGCAAGAGGCTTAAATGCACAGCAGAGAAAGAAGGCCGGGGGTTTGCAGAGCTCATAGGGCCAGCTATGGATTCCGACAAGCCATGATATTGTCTGAACCAATTTCAGAGGTGGATGAGGCCCCCAGGTGATATCTGGGTATATTTGGGTACATCCAGGCATGTTACTGCCTTGGCTAGACTGTGAGAAATTTCAGAGCAAGACCCTTAGCAAAGTTGTTTCTGTAGGTTAAGTGCAGTCAACATGGTGCTTTGGTACACAGTAGATTCTCAGTGAATACTTGCTGACTGACTGACTGACTGACCAACTGAATGAATGAATTAGTAAAGGAGAAAGCTGTTAACTCTAGCCACGAATGTGAATGCAGGCATTGCATGGACAGACAAGAAAGGAACCAGTCAGGAAAGGGTTAATTTCTGCCTTCAGCATTCACAGGAAGGATAATGTATGCTGGGGAGGGAAAGCATTAGTCTTTCCCTTTTGAAACCCTGAAAAGATTTGTCTGAAGCATGTATTTAAATGGGCAGCATACAGGTGTTTTCAGAGCTGTTCCAGCCCCAGAGAAGGCCTCAGGCAAACCAGAGAAGACGATACTTAGTAACGAGAAACACTCCTCAGCTACTCTGCATGCTTCAGTGGGAAAATGCAAATCAACTCATTTTCGCTTTTGAGGACAACTTCAGATAAAGGGGTCCCCGGGCAAAGTAACCCCTTCAGTGTGCCTGGCTGTCTTTCCCCATTGCTATCTTTTCCTGCACTACCTGCTGAGCAGAGCTGTAGGGGGTAGGGAGGGGCTGTGGATTGACTGCACAGGAGAAGAAGAGATTGGAAGTGCATAGTAATAAGGAACTGAGGGAGGAGAGAGAAGGATGGGGGCGTTTCTGTGAAAGGCCTTGAACTAGGAGGTGGAATCACCTCCAGTTCTGTCTCTGTGGCCACCAGCTGAGGGTGACCTTGGGCAAGAGGTGGGATTCACAGGCAGTCAAAGCTAAAGTGAATGTTGAAAGTCATGTCAATTCCACCGTCTAGGTTTTTTTTTTTTTCTCCCCCACATCGAGTAACTGAGATTTGAGGTATCGGTGAGGAGTAAGTAGAAAGCAAGGATTAGAATACAGGTCCCCAGGCAGCCAGAACAGAGTCCCTCCGCCCTTCCCAAGTGTCATGCTAAGAGGCACCTGGATAACAGGCATGGGTTTCCATGTTTTATAAATTTTGATGTGAATGTTTGCATGTGTCTCAGGGCTCAATTAAGATTTTAAAGATCTGAATAACTCAAAAATTGTGGTTACCTCTCCATTCCCAGTTTAGGTGATTGAAAATAAAAACAAGGCAAAGCTATGACAGAAGTATAAGGAAGTAGAATAAATATTTTTCCCATGATGACAACTCATAATTTTTAAAAAATGTTTATATATTTATTTAGAGACAGAAACAGTAAGTGTGTGCAAGCAAGGGAGGGGCAGAGAGAGAGAGAAAATCCCAAGCAGTCTCTGCGCTGTCAGTGTGGAGCCCGATGTGGGGCTCGATCTCATGAACTGTGAGATCATGCCCTGAGCCCAAATCAAGAGCTGGACACTTAACTGACTGAGTCACCCATGCGCCACTACTCTGGTAATTTTCAAGTAGCAAATTTTCTTTAAAATTTTTATTTTGAGTGCTCCTGTTTCACAGGAGGTATATGCTTTTTCTGCTTATTGGGAAATCCAGTATATTACTCCATGTCATCAGGTACTTATTTTTGAGGGGGTGCATGAGAGGGTTGTATGAACACACATTTGGGCAATTGTCTGTTATTTTTGTGTTTATGTGGTTTTCCATGGTATTAAGTGCATATGTTTTATTTTTGTTTTTGCTTTTTTGGTTTTTTTTTTTCTTTTGGTTGAATATGTATATATACACATGCAGTTTTCTCTTTTCTTTTTCTACAGAGTGAGACTATCAAATGATTGCTAAAATTGGCAGCCTCTAGTTTGCCAAATGAAATAACGTTTGTAAAAGAGTCTTGCACACAGCCTGTATTCAGTGCATGAAGGTTACTTTTTCTCACCCAGTAAAAGAGAGAGCCACTCTAAATGAATTTCAATGTAAACTTGAAATAGTCTGAGTTCTAAAAGCATCTGGGACCTGAATTTTTAGAGAAAGTTGTGTGTCATAGGAGTCAAAGATGGGGCAGGTCAGTTTTAGGCTTTAGACATTTTCATAATTTGCTTTTTATGGGTAGAGGAACTTACAATTTTCTGTCAATCAGCAGAGTTCACTGTAGTTTTCTGTGCTTACATATTATAAACTTATGTGTATGATACATCTATATACCCCTATCTATATCTGTATCTATGTATATAAACACATACAGACCTACATTACTTTATATTGGTGGCCTTTGGTTTTTGGCTTGGTTTGTCTCTCCAGGAACTGGAGGTAAGATGGTGCCTGCATGTCTTGGTCTGTAATCCATAACCTGCAGTCATTTTACCCCTACTTGCTCCCGATGTACTTTGGAGACTTTGGCACCTCTGGAAAGAGGTTTCTGCATGTTAGTGTGAGATACTCAAACTAAAGCCTGGAATTATTCCCAGTGATCATAACAAGAGCTGGCGGAATTCACTGTGGGACACCCTACGGTATTACCCCCCACCCCCACCCCCGGAAGCAGCTTTCTCATTTCTCCTCCTAGGTGATTCTCAGAAAAGATCATCCTAACACTGAGCTAGTGTTTTTTGGGTCTTTAGCGTAGACCAGTGGTTCTCAGGGGTGGCAGTTTTGCCTACTACGTCTACCTTCCCCTCCCAAAGGATACTTGGAAATATCTGGAGACAATTTCAGTTGCCACAACCGGGAGGGGAGGAGTGCTATTGGCTCCTTATGGCTAGAAGCAGAGATGCTGCTAAACAGAGCGCAACGCAGACATTCCCCCACCCAGCAAAAAATGTCAGGGATACCGAAGTTGAGAAACCCTGGTGAATGCCAAGCTCTGCGTTCCTTTATTACAGGCAAGTGTCCGTTAATCTCACAGATCCAATGGGCTAGGTACCATCATCCTCCTTCATTTGGAAGTGAAAGGTAATATGGAAGGAAGAAATGACGTGACCAAGTCCACTAAGCCCTAGGTGTAGGACTGCGTGGGAGTCAGATGCATCTGCTTCCAGACACAGTTTTCAACAGCCTTCTGTGCTGCAGACCTCCTTAGTTACGTCTGACCAGCATCCCAGAGAATGAGCTATTTCCACTCAATACACTGGCACCCCTTGTAGATAAAGATGAATTGTTCCTGCCTTGGAGAAACTGGTCTAGATTTTGTTGTTCTCTCCTACCAGATAGTGCGTTTCTCTGCCAAAAGTCACATTGTAGTGTAAACGTTGTCCCTGTTACCCCCTTTATTTTCTTTCGTTTCTTTACCTTACCCTTTTGGCTTGGCTTTTCTTGGACTGCAATAATTTAGCTCTCCTTCAAAACTATAGCCCCTTTCTTAAAGAGCCGTCCAAGTAGCTGGAGGGCCAACTTCACTGATGGCTACCTGAATGGTTGTCCTGGGGGAGAGGGTGTTGATGATTGCCACCAGGCAGGAGAAGAGGACAATTTCCTGTGAAACAGGACAGTCCCTGACATTCATTTAAAAATTTTTTTGATGAAATTCTCTGGCTGTCCAGATTCCAGGAAAACAAAAATAAATCTGAATTTAGGTTCCAGATTGTGCCAAGGTTTCACGGGAAAGCTTTCTTCCATAAAAGCCTTCTGAGGAATTCCTTTATCAGGAGAGAAAAGCATTCCTGGAGATCTCATTAGGTAAATTACTCTCAGATTAACATATTTTATTAATTACCTATTATGAGACCCCAAAGCTAAACAATCATAAAAACAACAAAAAGAAGTAAATATAGTTCCCAGTGACTAATAGATGCCATAAAAGACATAATCAGTAAAATCAATTATATGCATTATTATAATGAAAGGTACAGTTAGTGCTTTAAAAAAATAATTAGGTTATTGGCTAAGAGGAAACTAGCCCCCTCCATTACCCCTGGAGCAAGCCCCGGAGGCTTCACTCAAAGGCTTTTAGTATAGAAATCATTGGTTTTATTGGCCAGGCAAATTAGTGACTCCATTAGCTTCACCAGTGGGGGACTCTGGTTTTCCTAAGTCACCAGGTGCTTTTGATCTGGTTGTGCATTTTCTCGAGTGGAAAAATATAGGGTTGGAACAATGCATCGAAATGTGTACAAAATATCTGCCAGTCTACATGTGCAGCAAGGGTAGGAATCAAGGGAAAGGAAGTAAAATAGGGGATGATGGTTGGCCTGTGTGTGGACCGTGCAGTTTGTGTAGGGTGTGCGGTATGCCTCGTTTGTGCACTGGGGGTGCAATGCCTGCCCAGTGCACACGTATGTGCCACTCGAGAGCTTATCCACAACATTTCCAAACCTCTGTCCAGAGCTCAACTTGGCCATCTTGCTTTGTATGTAAAAAATATTCCACTTAAACCTGTAGCAAAGCTACCTCCAAAGTGCCAATAAATAATATATGCAAAGTTTTTTTTTTTTTTTCTTATCAATATAAAGAAATGTGGAGTTGTGAGGCTGGTGAAAACTCGCATTAGACAATGTAATGAAGCAGGAATTAGAACAGCGTAGTTCCTCTGGCCATTATAAATGAGGACGGCAGCTACCTGGAGAATGGGAAAACTGATGAGTACAGTCTGTTGGGGAGAGCAGGAGGAAAATTTCCCTCAGGAACACATTTCAAATTACTTATTTATGAACTGATGAACTGGGAGACCACCTATCGAGACATCGGCGTAAGCAGTCTGCTGCAGACAGCTACAGAACTCCAGCTAATTGTGCGGCTGTTTTCTGTTAGAACTTGTGCTATCCAGCTGGGCTTTGGAGGCAGAAAATTTAGGCTGTGACTAGAAGTTACGCTTTTCCTCTTTCTTGTCCTCATAAATATATACATACATATTTTAATCCACTTGAATCGTTTGGTGGGGGCCTGGGAAGAAGTTGCTACAATTGGCCCAGGAAGGGCTGGAGTGGAGAGGAGGTTTTGGTGTTGAAAGGTTTGCAGTTTATGTCCCTCAGTCTGGGAGGGAGTTGAGTTCTGGACTCCTGCATCCGCTCTCTAAAGGCTATTGGATCAGGCGGTGGAGAGCCATATCTTCCTCTTTCCCTTCTTGGTCAGTGTCCCTCTCCCTTTTCTCAACACCTTTATTGCCATGGTGACAGGGTATTGAGTGCCTCCTTAGTGCTGGGCTTTGTGTGATGTTTTACATGAGCGATCTCATTTTATCCTCCCAAGAACCCTATGGCAAAGGTACCATTGTTGTCCCCATTGCATTCGTATATAAACTGATGAATGAGGGAAGTGAAGTGATTTGGGCAAGGCCATGAGTCCAAGTCCATCTGACCCCATAATTTAGCCTCCTAATCACTTCCTGGATGATTATAAATGTTCATGGGAAGCAGTAGCATCTTTCACTGGGGTGTGCTATGGACTTTTCTCTGTGCTGCAGGCAGTGGGGTGAGGGGAAAGGAATTCAACAATCAGGAACCATGGGTATTGTTGGGAGACGGTGTAACTGACTGGTTAAGAGCTAAGTCCCTTAGGGATTTTTATTATTATCTCCGTTGTACAGATATGGTAACAGAGACTCAGAAAAGTGCTGAAAACTTGTCCTAAATCACATATGCAAGTTGGAGAGATAGGATTTGAACTGGGTCTAAGCTGAGAGGTTCCTACTAGGTAGACTAGCTCCTTGAGGGTAGAGTCTAAATCTTATTCAAACTTTAATTCCCAGTACCTGAGAAAATGCCTTTGGAAATGGATCTTCAATACATATTTGCTGAAATGAGTTTTCAGCCTTAAATCCAGCAAGCTTATGGAGTTTGTGCAAAGATCCCCATTCCTTGGCCAATACTGCAATAATAGCAGCATATATTTATTGACCATCTAACTGTGCCAGGCCGTATGCCACACCAGTACCTGATCATTTCATTCAATCCTCAGAACCTGATGAAGATGGTATTTTTATCATTATTACCTCTAGATTATATTGAAGTCATTGAAACTTGGGGATGGTTCTCCAAGTGGTTCTCAACTGGTAGTGATACCCCCCATTCCTCGCTGCTGACAAAGGGGACAATTGTCATTTTGGACACACAGCCAGGGGCGAGGGAGGAGGTCAGGTGTGCTATTGGCATCTAGAGGATAGATGCTAGGGTTGTTGTAAACATCCTGCAATGCACAAAGTGTCTTCCTACAACAAAGAATTATCCTGCCCAAAATGTCAATATTGAGATAATCTGGGTTAAGCGCTTGCCCAAGCTATTAAGTAGCAGAGCCAGGATTCAAATTCCCTATCTGACTCCAGGGCCTGTGTGCTAATCATCTACTGAACAATTATCCCAGTCCCTGTTTTCTTGGGCAGGCTATGGTTTGCTCAGAAGACATAGTAACATTATAATGCGAGTGAGAGGGTGGTAAGTGCCTCGAGGGAACATATCAGGAGCCTCTGGTGTGGATCTTTTTGCAAAGTAAATCTTTAATCTCAGCCTGATCTTTGGGTCCTGACTACACCAAATAAGTAACTGCTGTCTGCATGGCAATTCTGTCAGGGCCAGATGAAGCTGGAGCCAGGAGGACTTGGTGGAAAGACTACAGGGCTGGAGGACCCCAGATGGCTGACTTCAATCACTCTTACTGTGTAGCCTCTGGAAATCCCCAAGCACTCCCTGAGTTTTTATTTCTTTAGCTGTGGGACAGAGAAGGCTCCACTCCACCTGTTTCTCAGAGCTGTTTACAAAAGTCACATGAGAAAATGGCTGCCTGAGAGTTTTGAAAAGGGCTTACACATCGACTGGGATTCCCTTCATTACTTTGACAAACATATAATGATAACAGTAAAAACTTACACCACTACTATTGAGTATTTGTTCTTTGCTAGACATTTCTTTAAGGACCAGATGTACTCATCTCATTTATTCTTCAAAACAATTCCATGAGGAAGGTACTAACCTAGAATGGCCCCATATTTGGTTCAATACCCTGATGTAACCATAATTCTGGTATAAATTCTTTATAATATTTGAACAAGAGGCCCTGTATTTTTATTTTATAATGGCTCCTGCAATTTATGTATCTGATTCTTCCCTATAGATCTGTCTGATTCTAGCCTAAGTGTATATTAACCCCTCATTAGTGCACCTCTCAGAAATGGCCTGTTGCTCACTGTAGGGTCAGAGGTATAAAGGTTTTGAAAGTTGATTCTTTCCCTATGAAAAGGAGCAGTGACATTTACCAGGCTTATCAATCAGTTCTATCTACACATTGATCAGGTAGAGAGGACAGGAAACTAGACCAGAGGCAATAAAATAATAAAGAATTAGTTAAGTAGTTAGGCTCTGAGTTCAGATAGCATCATGACAACAGCCATGATAATAATGATAACAGAAATAGTATAATGTACAGCAAAACTTTCTTGAATTTCCTGTGTACATAGCTCTATGCTGTGCTTTGACATGCATGATGCTCTTTAATGCTCACAGTAATTCTTGGGGGTGTGCAGTATATTATTATTCATATCTTTCAGATGCAGAAGTCATGGCTGAGTGCAGTGACTTATCCACCACATCATGTAGCCTGAGATGGAAGCCTGGCTCCATTTGCTGGCTATAATGCCTTGGGCAAGCAACCATTCTGTGCCTCACTTTCCTTGTGTGTTAATGGGAATATAGCATACTTTGTAAAATTATTATACATTTTGAATTAGATAATATAATCTGGAATACAGAGGAAGGGCTTTGCCCATTTTGTTTATTGCCCTATGCCATATTTTAGAACAGTGCCTGACATATGGTTGGTATATCAGCTATCCATTGCCAAAATGCCATGTAATAACTAGTCACAAAACTCGAATGGTATATAGTAATAGACAATAAAATGTGATATTATTGCTTTTATGTTAACAGTCAGTTGATATAGGCCCAACAGTTCTTTTGCTTTTGTTTTTCTTGTGTTAGGAGGTATACAAAGAAAAATGTTGCTATGGCTAATGTCAAAGAAATCACTACCTATGTTTCCTTTCAGAAGTTTTATGGTTTCGGGTCTCGCATTTAGGTCTTTAATCCATTTTGAGTTTATTTTTGTGTATGGTATAAGAAAGTGGTCCAGTTTAATTCTCTTGCATGTGGCTGTCCAGTTTTCCCAGCACCATTTATAACAGAGACTGTCCATTCCCCATTGTATATTCTTGCCTCCTTTGTCATAGGTTTATCGACCATATAAGCATGGGTTTCTTTCCAGAGTTTCCATTCTGTTTCATTGATCTATTTTTATTTTTGTGCTGATAATATACTATTTTGATTATTACAGCTTTGTAGTTTATCTTGACATCTAGAATTGTGATATTTCCAGCTTTGTTCTTCTTTGTTCGGAGTCTTTTGTGGGTCCATACAACTTTTTGTATTAGTATTTGATAAGGACTGCATTTAATCAGTAGATTCCTTTGGATAGTATGGACATTTTAACAATATTAATTCTGGGACTACACCAAAATAAAAAAAAAAAAACTCTTACACAGTGAAGAAAATCATCAACAAAATGAAAAGGCAACCTACTGAATGTGAGAAGATATTTGCATATGTTATATCCAATAAGAGATTTTATCCAAAATACATAAAGGACTTATACAACTTAGCATCAGAAAAATTCAATTAAAAACGGGCAGAGGAGAGGTGCCTTGGTGGCTCAGTTGGTTGAGCATCTGACTCTTGATTTCAGCTCACATCATGATCTCACAGTTTGTGAGTTTGAGCCCCACATCCAGCTCTGCACTGACAGTGTGGAGCCTGCTTGGGATTCTCTGTCTTCCTCTCTCTCTATGCCCCTCCCGCACTCACATTGTCTCTCTTTCTCAAAATAAATAAACTTAAAAAAAAAATGGGCAGAGGAGCTGAGTAGACATTTTCCCAAAGAAAACATACAGATGGCACATGGATACATGAAAAGATGCTTGGTATCACTAATTATGAGGGAAATGCAAATCAAAACTACAATGAGATTTCACCTTGCACTTGTCAGAATGGCTAGAAATAAAAAGATAAGAAATAACAAGTGTTGGTGAGGATGTGGAGAAAAAGAAACCATTGTACACTGTTTGTGGGAATGTAAATTGGTATAGCCATTGTAGAAAACAGTATGGAGGTTCCTCAAAAAATTAAAAATAGAAATACCATATGATCCAGCAATTCAACTACTGGGTATTTGCCCAAAGAAAATGAAAATATTAATTGGAAAAGATATATGAATCCCCATGATTATGGCAGCATTATTTACAATGAACAAGATATGAAAACAACCCAAGTCCATTGGTAGATGAATAGGTAAAAAAAGAAATGGTAACATATATACAATAGAGTATTACTCAACAACAAAAAGAAAAAGGATGAGATCTTGCCATTTCTGACAATATAGATGGATCTAGAGGTCATTATGTTAAGTGATATAAGTCAGAGAAAGACAAATATTATATGATTTTGCTTGTATGTAGAATCTGAAAAAAACAAAACAAATGAATAAACAAATAAAGAAACAGACCCATAAATACAGAAAATAAACTGATGGTTGCCAGAGGAGAGGGGGTTAGGGGGTTGAGTGAAAGGGATTGGGGATACAGGCTTTCAGTTATGGAGTGAATAAGTCATGGGAAAAGGTACAGCATAGGGAATATAGTCAGTGTATATTGTAATAGCATTGTATGGTGACAGGTGGTAGCTACATCTATGGTGAGCATAGCATTAAGTATAAGCTTGTTGACTCACTATGTTGCACATCTAAAACTAATGTGACATTGTGTGTCAACTACACTTCACTTAAAAAAAAACCGAGTCATTTCGACTCTATCTAGATAGGTCTGCTGATCTTGTCTGGGCTTGCTTATGGGTCTGAGGGTCAGCTGTCGAGGGTACCTGAGACAACTTGGTTATACTCCACCTATCTTTCCTTCTGCAGAAGGACAGCCTGGGCATATTCTTATAGTAATGTTAGAGTACTAGAGTGCAAGTGGAAATGCACAAATGCTTTTTCAAGCCTCTGGTTGTTTCACATCGGCTAATACCTCACTGGCCAAATCATTGCCTGGGCAAGGAGTCAGGGAGTAGGACAGGTCACCTGGACCAGCATAGGAGAGGTGAAGATTGGGGCCAATATGCAATCAATTTACCACAATTGACTCTCAATAAATATTGGAAAAAAGGATTTGAAAGTGGTTAGGCATGATAAACGACCAAAAAATGGTAGTTCACCATTTTGGGCAAAATACTTGAAGGGAATTAAGAGGTACGAACTTAAAATAATAAGTCATGGGGATTAAAGTATAGCACAGGAAACATAGTCAATGATATTGTAATAGCTTTGTATGGTGAAAGATGGTGGCTACGCTTATTGTGGTGAGCATTTTGTAATGCATATAAATGTCAAATCACTATGTTGTATACCTGAAACTAATACAATATTGTATGTCAACTATACTTCAATTAAAGAAAAAACCCTGATGGTTAAGAAAAGCATAATAAAATAAAAAATGGTAGTCAAAACAGTTATAATAATTATCTGATAAACAATGGATTTTGTAAAAGTGTTAACCCAAGAGAGGGATTTGACCATACATACTTTTTTGACCTATTATGCATTTTTTTTGTTGTTGTTTTTCTTTACATTTTCAAAATATATTGGGGGTGTCAGCTGGACATAGTGCCACTTTTCCTTCTAAGAAGAACGAAAATTTCACAGGTCACAAAAGTAACTGATGAAACGGTTTCTCCAGGACCAAGGTAACCATAGGGCTCTTTGAATTTGTCAAAATAAATTCCATTCTCAGCAAATTTCCCCTGATACCTTTTCATATCATGGTTCCATTCCTTTGTTTTAATCCAGTGGGGCATGGACTTGGGTTCTGAGAGTAGTGATTGTTTAAACCTTCCTTTTCACAATTCCTGACACAGCCTAGGGTGGAAGCAGCTCACTTTAAACCTGAATTTGGCCGGGCCCCTCTTGCCATGCCGTTTCGGACTGCTCTTGAGTGCTGGCTGTGGAGCAATAGCCAGCCCCCCCCCCCCCGCCCCAATTCTAATTTCTTCTAACGAGTTAAGGAGTTTGCTTCTAAGTGAGTGTGTGTGTCTCCCTCAGAGCTACTGCTCTGTGCAGCGACAATGATGACAGGTTGGTTTAATGCAGCTCTTGCCAAGATTAAGGGGTTGTCAGACAAGTATCATGGGAGACTGAGGGATTACTCTGAAAAATCACTCTGAATTGCTAACTAACAGAGAGCTGGCATTCAAGTGGGGGTAGGCTTCCTCATATTTGAAGAGCTGCAAAGAGGTCCTTAGCAGATCTGACCTCTCTCCTCACTCTGAGAACAGATTAAGTGAGCCACTGAGATGCCCCCAGCCTAGGGTTATATGTCCCAGGAGGGCAGGAGGGCTCAGGATTAGACAAGGGGTTCCATATCAGCCTTATAAAACAGCATGCAGAAGTATATCCTCATAAACATATGACTTTTTTTCTGGGAGAGAGGGCCATAGTTTTCAGCAGCATCTCAAGGGTTTGTGACCCCCAGATAGAGGACTGTCCTGTTCAGTGCTTCAGGCAGGGCTCTGTAGTTAATTTTAAAGAGTTTTGTCTGGACACTAAAAGTAACGAGCAGCCAGTAAAGAGTTTAAAGAAGTGAGATGGCATGAGTAGGCCTTATTTTCAAAAAAGGTGACTTTAGGTATAAAACTGATATAAAAATTGCTATAACTATTTTTTTTTATCATTTGTGTATTCCATAAATATATATACTGAGTGCCTTTCCTATGCCAGAGACTGGGCAATGAGAATGATACTTAGCGAGATTCTGGCGGTTGGAGTGTCTGCCCTCATGAAGATTAAAATCTATGTAGAGAGCTGAGTAATTCAAGTATAGCTGGAAATTCTAGTACAGTATGAGAAGTGATATTTGTTCATCTATTCATTCATTAATTTTTTTTTTATTTTTTTTTCAACGTTTATTTATTTTTGGGACAGAGAGAGACAGCATGAATGGGGGAGGGGCAGAGAGAGAGGGAGACACAGAATCGGAAACAGGCTCCGGGCTCTGAGCCATCAGCCCAGAGCCTGACGCGGGGCTCGAACTCACGGACCGCGAGATCGTGACCTGGCCGAAGTCGGACGCTTAACCGACTGCGCCACCCAGGCACCCCTATTCATTCATTAATTTGATAAATACTTACTAATCCTCTACTGTGTACCAGGCCCTGTGCTACATCTGGGGGACATCAGGGAGTTTTAGATAAGCATAGTCTCTGCCATCATAGAATTCACATTCAAATCGGGGATACAGACAGGTGAACAAGCCATTAAAGCACATGGTAACATATACTAAGAGGATGTACAAGAGCAGTGAGGACATAGGGGTAATACATCCAACTTAGCCCCCAGGTCTTGGGGACAGTGAAGGTTCACACACCATTTCATATAGAGACAGAGGGAACACAGTTGCACACTATCCGTGCATTTCCTGCTTAGTAGAAACTTGGGTACTTTGAATTAGATGTCTCCTTTCTTGCTTATCAACAGGCATGTGGATTTGCTGAGGGCAGAATGAAGAAGGCTAAGTAGGTTTAGTAGTCTAACTCACAAACCATGAACTGAATGTCAGAAGGCTTAAGTTCAATCTTATTTTTATGTGTCACTAGCTGTGTGACCTTGGGCAAATCATTTCACCTCTCTGAGCCTTACCTGTGAAACAGGGTTAATAATGTCTGCTTTGCCTATATCAAAGGGATATTCTGAGTATTCCTGTCTCTCTGCCTATGCAGAGGCTGTTAGCACTTTACAAAGAGTCTATTGCTCTTTTTTCATAGCTGAGGCATTCCTGCAGCCTCTGCTCCCTGACTTTCCACTTTGTCTCTTCTAACCAGGATCTGTTTTCTCTGGATCCATCCTATGAACTTATGTGTGATTTCTCTCACCCTCTTTGATTGCTTTTAGATTGGTGCTGGTTTCAGTTTCAACCTTGGGATGTTGCCTCTCAGAACACTCACCTCAGTTTCATATTCTGTAGCCAATTCCTGACCCCATACTTCAGTTAGGCTCCTGGGACCCAGCAGTCCAACTTGGGTCAAGACACCTGGGCTCCTGCCGGTCTGGTAAGAGACTGAATACAACAAACAAAAGGTGTGGCAAGGATAACATCTTACTCACCACATTGTTTCCTTTTTGTGAGCCTACAGGGAGATTACATTTTCCAGCCTCCCTTGCTGCTAAGTTGGTGCCATGTAACTGAGTCTGGCTAATACAATGTGGGCCGATGTGATGTACACTATTTCCAAGACTGCACCTTCAAATTTTCATGTGTGATTCCCCCAACCCTTTCCTTTTCTGCCACGGGGACCATGTGTTCCAAAATTGTAGCAACAAAGTAGAGAAGAGTCACCTAAGTCCCATGGACTATGATGTGAATGAAAAATAAACCTTTGTGGTGCTAAGCTTTTAGGGTCTATCTGTTGTAGCAGCTTGTATTAATAACCTGATATAGGTGATAACTATGAAAGTTCTTTGTAAACTTCAAAATAACTTATATTTTATATTTTAAATTATTCATATTCATAGTCTCTCACTGACAACAGATGCCCGGTGGTTGTCACATTCTCCTAATTGCTCTTGTTTTTGCCTCTTTATGTTGCAAATGATAGAATCCCAGGGTGCCTGGGTGGCTCTGTTGGTTAAACTTTGGACTCTTGATTTCAGCTCAGGTCTTGATCTCAGGGTTGTGAGTTCAAGCCCCATGTTGGGCTCCATGTTGGGCATGAAGCCTATTAAAAAAAAAAATTAAAAAGATAGAATACCACTCACATAAGGTCTACAGAAAAGGGGGAATTTGGGGGGATGGTGCATATGGGTTTGGGTGGAGAATTGTTCAGGCCCAGGGTTCTAAATGTTATCATGAAGTCTTATTGTTTGTTTCTGTCTCAGCTCTTTCTTCCCTTCCGTTGACTTTACACCCTCTCCACAGGGTGGCCCCTGCCTGCTCTAAGCTTATGTTCTACCAGCTTGGAAGAGAAACAAAAATCTGAGACCACTTTTTTCTGTTTTGTTTTTCATTTTTTTTTTTAAAGTTTATTTATTTTTGAGAGAGCACAAGCAGGGGGAAGGGCAGAGAGAGAACAGAGAATCCCAAGAGACTCCATGCTCTCAGTGCAGAGTCCAACGTGAGGCTTGATCCCAAGAACCATGAGATCATGACATGAACTGAAACTTAGAGTTGGACCCTGAATCGACTGAGCCTCCCAGATGCCCCAGTGAGCATCTCCCTCCAGGGAGTGCTTTTGTCACCAGGCCTGGCTTGGGTCACCTACTCATCCCTGAACTGGTTAGGCACTTTTTTTGCAGTTATTTGCTCAGGCTTAGATTATGGGGTCACCTTTGGGGCCTGGAGATGGTGACAGCTGTCCACTCCCAATCATATGGGTTAATATTGGTGTAGAAATGTTTTTGAAAGAAAACTGGATTGTTTGTATCCAAATCGATAACAGATGTTCTTGATAGCCAAATTATAATAATTAGAGCTAATGTTTACTAAGTACTTATTGTATCTTAGAAAAGTACAAAACATTTTTTATACAATATTTCATTTAGACTTTCTAAGAACTCTAGGAGGTAGCTTCTGTTATTTATGGAGTAATGGCAATGGGATCATTGATCATTTTCCATAATGTAGATTTGATGTGAATTTATACATTTTTTGTAGTTCTAACATGATTGCAGCAGTGACTGTATCCATTGATAATCTAATTTTCTTGCAGCAAAGGAACAATGGAATTCCAAGGGGAAGAATTGTCTGGCATAGGAATGTTCTTGCTTTAGTGATTCAGGCCATTCTAATGAACAACAAGAAATATGGGGCTTACATTGTATTTATTTGTGGAAAGATATTCATATAACACTGTTCCAGTGTCATCAATACAACCATAATTCATGATCCTGACAACAGAGCAATGGATTCTGTGTGGTCTCACCATCCAGGAAACCTGAATTTGAAGCTGAATCTGCCAAAACAAAAATAAAAGCCATAAATCACAAATATTCAGATTCTTCCTCCTGTTATGACACGTACAACTTTAGCATTTCAGGGCCACTGAGATGAAAGGAACCTCCTGTTTCACACCTCCTAAATTCTCCTTCCAGCTGGACTTAGGTTGTCAAATGGTTGGGCACACTTTGAAGCTGATCATTGAGAGTAGAAAGGGGATGGGGAAACAGTCACAGCTCAGCCTATCAGCCAACTCGCTGAGAGATGGGGACTATTAGAGGGTCACTTAATGAATGTGTGAAAAAGAATAGTGCAAACAGGGCAGATTTCTTTCATCCACAGGCAAGGAGACATTTTCTCCTTGGCTATGAAGGGCATTCTGTCCTTAGGTGTTTGCCATGAATTTACCCTCTGGTGTCCTGTTTGGAGAATTGAGTTCAGTGACACTTTGATTAATGCTATTCCTATTTTCACTGACAGAGCAGTAGCTTTTACTTGGGGCCATGTATTAGGTGCTTTCCTTAGCTCAATGTTAGAATCCCAACAGAGGGCTAGGGTTGGTTGTGGCAAAGATGGATAGCTGTCCACCAGAAATTTGTTATCCTCTTTTTATGGTGTGTAGTTATCACTGGGAAGCAGTTGCTTAGTCAGAGACTACATTTCCCTGCACCCATTATATTCAGTGGAATGTGAAGGAACCTTTTTTTGGGGGAGGGGGGAGTTTACCAAGAAGTCAGTGTGACATTTCTATTTTCTCTCTTTCCATGTACTGCCTAAACACAGTGGCCACCAAAATTTTACAGGATGCTGTAAAGCTATCAGAGGAAGGTGCCTGGGTCCTGAATCACCACATGGAGAATGAGAAAGCCCTCCAACTAGGAAAGTCCAAGCAAACTTTCAGGACAATGGCAAAATTTTGGAGAGTCTGACACCAGAACACCACAACCTCACAGATCCCGAGTTCTGAGATCTCTTCTCAAGACTTGTCTCTCCTGGAAACATTCTTAATTCTAGACCTGTGCTGTCCAAGATGGTAGATACTTGCCACATGTGGTTACTAGACTTAAATTTAAATTAATTAAAATAAGTAAGACAGGGGCACTTTGGGTGACTCAGTCCGTTAAGTGTCTGACATGCTCAGGTCATGATCTCATGGTTCTTGGGTTAGAACCCCGTGCTGGGCTGTGTGCTGACAGCTCAGAGCCTGGAGCCTGCATCAGACTCTGTGTTTCCCTCTCTCTCTCTGCCCCTCCTCCGCTCACACTTAGTGTCTCTCTCTCTCTCTCTCTCTCTCTCTCTCTCTCTCTCTCTCTCCCTCCCTCCCTCTCTCTCTCTCTCTCAAAAATAAATAAACACTAAAAATTTTTTTTTAGTAAGTAAGACAAAAAACTCAGTTCTTTGGTTGTACTATCCATATCTCAATTTGACATGTGGCAAGCGACTATAATATTGGACAGCATACATATGGAACATTTCCATCATTGCAGAAAGTTCTGTTGGGTAGTACTTCTCTAGACAGTGGGAATTCTAGATGGTGAATTTATCTGGAAGGAGTAGCAGGGAAGTCTGTAAGTAGTAATAGGGCTTCAGCATCTGGGCTACAATTCATTTATTTTTTTTTACTCGTTCCTCTTCTTGCTAGAGTTTGTGAAGTGTTTAGAGCAGGGATTACCTCATGCATCTTTGTAGCTCTAACATCTAATGTACAGGAATGTTTTTTGAGCAAATGAAAGAAACTCAGTTATCAGTATAATTTGGGAGGGAATTCCAAAGAATTGGTGACTGGCATTGCTTAGATCCTTCCTGTTCATATATGGTGAAGACTGGTCCTAGAGATGGAGCTAAACCAAATTATTTCAGGTGCAGGGAAGGGAGACACAGAGAGTCAAGAAACTATAGAGAGCTTGACACTATGTGAATTTCTTTGAGGTTTTTAGCTGGCTCATCTAACAAATTAAATTATTCTAAATGACCTCCCGGATAACCTCTCTCAATACCTATGCTGACTTTATACATAATAGGCTCTTCATTAATATTGGTTGAATGAAAGTATTTTAATAGTATTCTATTACTTTTGTTTATTTCCTATTTCCCAACACTTCCATTTGTCTATTCTTCCATCCCATAATGGAAGGAAAGCTCTGTGATGGTAAGGTCTTTATCTATTTTGCTTATAGCCTCATCTTCAGCACTGAGAACAGTGTCATAGCTAATATGTCATAGCTCAATAGATATACCTGAATAACACTGGGAAAACCTTTAATAACTTAAACCAAAGAACTGCATAAAGGTGGAAATTTTAGAGACTGTTGCAAGACAGAGAAATAATTTTGAGGACAGAGGAGACACTTTTGAAGGTTCTCAAATAACCTCTTAAAATGATCCACTGACTCTGCCGATATACAAGCCTAGGCCAGCCCTCATAAATGATGTGCCTCAATTTGAAATTTAAATCCCCATAGGACTCTAGGTGCATACACAGCGTAATACTAAATGGCTGATAACTTATGACATTTATTTCCCCACATGAAGAACCACAGGGCAGCATCTCTTGTCAGGAAGGAAACAGATTTGTCAGAAAGGAAACCAGCCATCATATGCTCTTTGTATTTTTATGATTTATGTATTTATTGGATGCACCCACCACTTAACAACCTCTGGGTACTTTTATATGTTTCATAGACAAAAGGCAGACACTGCTATTGTGGATTATGAGGTGGAGAAGTACCAACAAAATAACATCCATAAATCCCAAAGCACATCATAAAATCATCAAATGCTACAGAAGCTGTATTTAGACTCCCCCCATGTAATGAGACACCTAAATGGGAAATACTGAAGACCTGAGCTGTAGTCCTGGCTCTGATACTTATTAGATTTCATGGACTTAATCCCTCTTAGCCTCATTTGTTTATCTCTAAAATGGGCATAATAATAACAGTAATTGCCTGGCTTATCTGGCAGGGTTGAGGAATCAAATGCTCATGGCTGTGCTTTATGAATCACAGAAGTCCCCAGACGTAATAGACTAGCATTTAAAAAAAAATTAAGTTCCTTATCTGTGTGAATTTGAATTTCCTTTTGACTCTCTGTGATGTGAGCCCCGAAATGATGTTTTGTTATTATTTTGTGTTGTACTCTTCCTTAAATGTGATCTGTGATCCCTTCCTCGATGACTTTGATCATAATCTCTCTGCCTGCAATTTCTCTCCCTGTCATTCTCAGTTGTTGAGATTCTTCACAAGAATTTGACTTTAGCCTCTGGTTTCATACCTGAACTACTAAAAGGCAACAAGTTGTACTAATTGCTATCATTTATTAAGTCCTTAGTGTATGCCTGACATTATGATTTTATGCACATCATCTCGGTTCATCCTCATAAAAACCCTATGAGGCAGGTGCTATTATTATCCCATTTTATGAATGAAGAAACTGAGGTTTAGAGAAGGCAAGTGACTTCACTAAGGTCATGTAGATAATAACTGGCCAAGTCAGAACTGCAGCTTAAAACTTATGTTTTTAACCTTTAGTTTTTTTCTACAATATTAATGACTATGTTCTCTATGCTGTACTTTTCATCTCCAAGACTTATTTATTTTATAACTGGAAGTTTGTACTTCTTAATCTCCTTTATACATTTTGCCCATCTCCCACCCACCTCCCCTCTGGTGACCACCAGTTTGTTCTCTGTATTTAAGAGTCTGGTTTTTTTTTATTGTTGTTTGTTTGCTCATTTGTTTTGTTTTTTAGATTCCACGTATAAGTGAAATCACCTGGTATTTGTCTTTCTCTTAGCATTTCACTTAGCATTACAGCTGCTAGGTCCATCCATGTTGTTGGAAATGGCACAATCTCATTCTTTTTTGTGGCTGGTAATATTCCACTGTGTGTGTATGTGTGTATGTGCATGCGTGTGTATTACATCTTCTTTATCCATTCACCAATCAGTGGACACTTACATTGCTTCCTTATCTTGGTTATTGTAAATAATGTTACAATAAAGATAGGGGGGCAATATCTTTTTGAATTAGTGTTTTTGTCTTCTTTGGGTAAATACTCACTAGTAGAATTATTGGAACATATGGTGTTTCCATTTTCAACCTTTATTTATTTGTATTTATTTAATTTTTTAATGTTTATTTTTGAGAGAGAGAGAGAGAGAGAGAGAGACAGAGCATGAGTATGGCAGGGAAGGGGCAGAGAGAGAGGGGAAGAGAGAGAGAGAGAGAGAGAGAGAGAGAGAGAGAATCTGAAAGAGGGTCCAGGCTCTTAGCTGTCAGCACAGAGCTCGATGCAGGGCTTGAACTCATGAGCCATGAGATCATGACCTGAGCCAAAGTTGGATGCTAAACCAGCTACCCAGGTGCCCCTATTTGTAACCTTTACTTTAAAATGTCTTTCTGCATGAAATAAAAATTTCTCCCTTTTGACTTTGGTTTAATGTACTATAGTTTTCCACACAAGGCACACATATAGTATGAAGAGAGAGTACTAAATTGGGCATTCCGATTTCTAATTTTATTTCCACACAGATAAATTTTCTGTCTTTGGACACCTGATTTCATTTCTTTCAGTCTCAGTTTCTCTACTTCAAAAATGTCAGGTGAGTGGCAGTTGAGGTTGATTAGATGATCTGGGGTTCTCTTTATTTCTAATACTTCTGATACTAACTTAAAAAAAAATCAACTCCTCCATTATGCCAGAATATTGGCAGTATAACTACTTTATTCTTTAGGTTTTAGTGGAATTGGATAACCATCTTACCTCTGAAGGGTCAACTTGTTCTATCACTTGTTCTATCACAATTTTAATAGCCTCCCATTGGTCTTCTTGCTTCTATTTACTCTTATGGATGAATTTCCACACACATATCTGCTCCCCTTTATACTAAACATCTCAAAAGAGTTTACTATGTTGTATTTAGTACGCTCTCTTTTCTTTCTAATCATGTTAATCTTTACCACTCCACTGAAACCTTCTTGTCAATGGCACAATGTCTGCCGTCTTGTTAAATTCAATGACTGATAATCAGGCCTCATCTTACTCATTCTGTCAGCAATGTTTGTTACAGTTGACCACAGTTCAAGAAACTTCTTGAAAGTTTCTTTACGTGACTTGTGCTGTGTCACTGTCTCCTGCTGTTCCTCCTATCTCACTGCCTCTCTCTTCCCAGTGGGGTTAGTTGCCCCTACGGCTCTTTCTTCAGCCTTCTTTTTTCCCTCTGTTCTCATCCCCTAAGTAATCTGATTCAATCCCTTGGCTTTAAATATCATCTCTATAGTAATGACTCACAAATTGATATTCTAACATCAATATCTCTCCTGAGAGCCAGACTCCCACAATTTCCCTCTTCATTGGTCTATTTGGATTTGTAATAGGCATCTCTAATTTAACATGGCCAGAACTCTTGATTTTCCTTTCACACCCGACACAATTCTCACATCTTCCTCAGTGTCTCCTGTCTCAGGAGAGAGCACTGCCATTCACTCACTCATTTACTCTGCAAACCTAGGAGTCATCCTTGATTGCTCCTGGCTTCACATCCCCAAACTAATCCAGCAACAAGTCCTGTTGGCTCTCCTTTCAAATAGTTTCTCCCCCATCAGTGATAAATACCTTGTATTTTAATATTATTTGACTTTTATCATATCAAGATTGGTATCTGCAATGACTAGGAAGCAGACATTAACTGCTAATACAAAGAATTTACTGCTGGGAATTTTGAGGTGAAATCCCTCTAAGCCTTTGGGTAATTATGAAACATTCACCATATCGTATGGATCCACATGGCAATGACTGCAGGAGGAAAAGCTGCACATCTTTCTGTCTCTGCTATATTGAGGTTGTTGTGTTAGTGTGCAACAAGATCACTTTCACTGCAATGTCTGGGTAGTTTTGAAACATCTACCACTTGATAGCGTGGATTACAGAAGAGTGGGAGTTTATGCTGTAGTTGAGTTAGTCAGGGAAGGCTTTGTGGGAAGAGTGGAACTTGAATTAAGCCTTGCTATATGGGTTAGAGTATATTAAATACCTAGAAAAAAAGAGTATTCAAGCAAGAGAGGAGTTTTGGGGACAAAAGTATAAAATGCGGGGCTATACAATTTATATTTGGCTAGTCTACAGGAGCAACAGGAAGGCTAATGTAAAAGGTTTAAACAAGATATAGGTGAAAGTTTCACATTGTAGATTTTGCATTTTTTTAACCTGTTGTTTATGGAATATATATTGTATAGGCAATCACTGTGTTTTACATGTGTTGTTATATTTAATTATTGCAAGAGTACTACGATGTGGGTACCATTTTATTTTAATTAATTAAGTAAGTAAGTAATTTTTGTGGGTACTATTTCAAATCTCATTTTGCACAAGAAGAAACAATGGCTCAGGGAGGTAAAGAGACTTGCCTAAAATCATGTAGCAAGGACTAGAACAGGCACCTAACCCCAGGCATTTGGATCTTAGAGGCTCTGCTCATCACCACTCTGCTATACTTCCTTTTATTTTTTTTAAAAAAAATTTTTTTTCAACATTTATTTATTTTTGGGACAGAGAGAGACAGAGCATGAATGGGGGAGGGGCAGAGAGAGAGGGAGACACAGAATCGGAAACAGGCTCCAGGCTCTGAGCCATCAGCCCAGAGCCCGACGCGGGGCTCGAACTCACGGACCGACCGCGAGATCGTGACCTGGCTGAAGTCAGACGCTTAACCGACTGCGCCACCCAGGCGCCCCTATACTTCCTTTTAAAGCAACATTACTCCATAGGGATGCAAGTGTAGAGACAGTAGAGCTTTGAGATATGCAGAAGGAACAAATTTTTGTCTTTAATACTCCTAAAAAGAGACAAGCTTAGCCTATCTTTAGAAATAGGCATTGTTGCGAATTTTAGTCACCCTTCGTGGACACAATGTTCTGGATTCTGATACTTTCAAAACTGGGATATATGGCGGACCTTATGGAAAACTGACAGCTATTTCAAGCCGCTTCACAGATATGTCATACTTTTCAAGAGAAAGAATCTAAATCAGCCAGTTTGTCACCACTCAGCATGAGGCATCTGTTGGGTCGGGTTTCGTGTCAAGCCAATTGGAGATGGTTTTGACTTTGCCCATATTCAGTCCTTAACATAGACTCTTTGTCAGTACCAGGGGAATAGAAGTGGTTTCTCTCTATACAGGCACTTCATGACAGCAGTTGCAAGTCGTTGCCTGAAGAGGCCAACGGTTAACATAACATGCCAGGAGGCCAGGTAGAGGTTATGGGGGTTGCATGAAGATGTAGCCATTATTTAACTCCTGCTGTTAGTCACCATGTGGAAACAGAAGGTCAGATGATCTTCAAGAGATGCAAAATCTGAGTTAAACATCCTGATTTTTAAAAAAATATTGACAAATTAAAATGAAAATAACAAAGCACTGTTTGGGCTAAAGAGAATGGGCCAGTTTGTTACTGCTGACTTTAATATGCCTCTTCAGTTTTGGGAGATATCTAGCTTTTCAAAACTGGCTTTGGGATTAGTTCCTCCAGGAGACTTCTTAATGGAGTTTTCAAGAGTGATTTAGAGACTAAGTTGGATTGCCCTTGGTGTATAAATCTGATGCATCCAAAGCCTTTTCATTTTATTTTTTATTTTAGAGAGAGAGTGCACAAGTGGGAAGACGGTGGAGGGGGAGAGAGAGAGAGAGAGAGAGAGAGAGAGAGAGAGAGAGAATCCCAAGCAGGCTCCACACTTATTGTGGAGCTCAACACAGGCTCAACCCCACGACCCTGGGATCACAACCTGAACCAAAATCAAGAGTTGGGCACTCAACAGACTTGAGCCACTCACCGCCCCACTGTTTCATTTTCAAGGCCACCAATTCTCCTATGTC
Organism: Herpailurus yagouaroundi; assembly: GCF_014898765.1. Lineage (NCBI taxonomy): Eukaryota > Metazoa > Chordata > Mammalia > Carnivora > Felidae > Herpailurus > Herpailurus yagouaroundi. The sequence goes on from NW_024412377.1 coordinate 49,555,383, forward strand.
CATGCCAACTGACCTTCTAAATATCCCTCTGTATTTGTGGAGGTTTGAAGAGTTTAGAATCAATGACCCAGTAGTGTGTTTCAGGAGTTCCACATCCGGAATGAATCACCCTTCATTCCCTTTAATAGATCAGTCATCAGGGGAACCTGATTGCTCCCCTATCCATATCATACTTTGATTCATTTACACTTAAGTGATGAAAGTGGTCTTTTTTTCCTCTCTCTTTAAATGGATACTAACCCAGGAGGGGCTTGGGGAGTTGTAAAGGGGAGTGCTGACTCCTTGGACACGCTCTTGGTTGCATTCTCAAATGGCCCACTCAATTAGGGGTAATATTTCATTGACTTATGTGTATGATGACTCCCTAGCCAGCAGTGTTTTCTAAATGGTCCTGAGGCAAGACTTTGGGCTTTGAAAACAGCCCTTCATCACCTTTATGTCTGGGGCTGCGTTGGCACAGCCCAGATTGAAGCAGTTGTTTTCATCAGGGGGAGAAGCCACAGTCTCTGGCTGGAATGTCTTGACTTGGCTGTTTTCACTTGTCAAAAGAATGGATGTTCTGACACTATCTGGAGCTGGGTTCATGCAACTTCATTATCTACATGTTGAATCTAGCCATTCAGGTACCTGTCTGGATTTTCTATAAAGGTAAAAAAGAAAAAAAAATTGTTGGATCAAAAAAAAAAAAAAATCAGGCTTCTTATATCCCTTCTTACACAGATGGTATAGCTGCATTTGGATAGCCAGTCGTTCCTACAGAAGACTTTAGGTCAGTGCTTGATCCAAATTGACCTCAGGTTCAAGAGTGAAGCATGCAGTTGCCTTGTTTGGTATTTCCATTAACAATAAACTTTCACAGAATGAGAAAGTGTGTGTGTCTATCTTTGTGTGCTCTAGTCTCTAGGTGTAGAAGACAATGATGGAAATTTTCCTAGTGGTTGGGAGAATGTATGATGTAGGTAACCTTCTACTCTAACTATAAGACTGGCTTTATCTGAGTCTATATTAAGTAATTGATTTGATTCAGTGATAAAATGTTTTCAGTAGAGAAACGTCAAACATCCTTATATGGCTACACCTTTGTCTCTGAATTAGTGGCTAGGTATAATCTGTGGCAAATACAAAGTTTGGAAAGCTGCTGCCATTGGAGGAATATGGTAGTCTTGTGAGGGCAAGAACTACAATAATAAAAACTAAGATAAACTCAGTGTACTATGTAAAGGTACCTTTCTGATAATGTCCGTGGATTTATTTAATCATCACAGCAAAGCTACGAGATTATTATTATTATTATTACTATTTTATAGATGAGAAAACAGAAGTATGGAAAGGTAAGTCACTTGTCCAAGGCCATACAACTAGAAGCAGCAAAACTTGGGCTTGAAAATAGGCCACCCGATTCTATGCTCAATTTCTCTACCCTACCTACCCTGCAGTCATGCTTTTCTTGTTCCACAGTTGAATCCCCAACTCTTGCACAGTGCTTGGCACCTAGTAGATGGGCTGGATAAATGTTAATGTTTGGATAAAAGCCATTTAAAAGATGTGCATTTCCATATAAATGTCAATTTTTATTGTTATTGCTGATGCCCTTATTGTTAATAACAGTTACTATACATTGGGCTCTTTATTCTTGGTGCCAGGCACCAAGCTAGCAACATTATTTAAACATTGTTATTATTGTTATTGTTATTATTAAACAATGTTATTTAAACACTGAAAACATTATTTACTTTCCTCCTCATATCAATTTCATTTGGCAAATAGGAACACTGAGGCACTGAACACATAATTATTTACATTTAGGAGTTCTGCTAGAAAATAACAGTACCAGAATTTAAACAGTGATCTGCTGTTATTCCAAAGTTCATTGCCTTGGCTTTCGGTGGTTATGAAAGCTTTTATTTATTTATTTGTTTTGTCCAATGATTTTCTTCTCGATATTTTCTCAGGATTAAAAAAAAAAGCTACTGGGATGATAAGCAAACAATAGCATTTGAGATACATTCAATTGACAAATATATGTTGGATGATATAAAAAGTATTGTGCTAAATGGCATAGGGTAGCATTTTCCAACGCTTCAGTCTTTGTGCATCATCTTCATGATTTTTGCCATTTCTAATTTCCATGTGAACTTTGACTTAATATTTTTCTACATAAGTTCATTTTTGAAAACTATTATATATTTATATTCCATTGTCATGATGTTTTGAGGAATTCTTAATGTGTATATTTCTAAGACACATTAAAATAATATTGATATCAACAGAAAATGCTTTCTACTTAGTATATAGTAATGTTTACTCTTTAGTGATATTTTCCATTTAGAGAATATCCACTTACTACCATCTAAAGCCATCTTTCACACTACCTTTACTTCACTTATCACTCCGTAGGAAACACAGAGGATACAAAGATACATAAAAAATTCACTCTACCTGCATATAAAGCCGATCTCCGGGTACTCTGTGAAGCAAACAATAGTTTGGGAAGAGGGAAATGAACCATGCAGGCTCTTAATAGCTTCCATTCAACTGTCCCTCAAGGAGCTCACACTATCTTTGAGGGAAGCAAGCTCTATGAACACAGGGATAGTCCAGATAGCAAGGAAGGAGTTCATAAGAGGCAGTAGACACTGGGTCGGATAGTAGAGTTTCCTGCAGGGTGGCAGGGTTAGGGAAGAGATATGAGGTGTTTACTATCTCCAAGTGCCCTTAGGAGCCCAGTTTCCTGCTAGATAGTTCTTTAACTTCCAATTTGCACCCCACTCCTTCAGTGTATGCAGCTCTGGCCTAGAGTCACAAATCAGATCCAAATTCAAGTCTCAAGGGCAAAAGGGTCATATTTCAGGTCATCTCCCCTTTGCATTACACTGAAACTGACCTTTTTCACTTTTTTTTTTTATTTTTCAGTCTGTAGCGTATACATTTTTAGTTTTGTGAAGAATAACAAAAAAAATCCAATCCAGTTTTTCAAAACACAATTTTTAAAGGAAAAATAGTCTTTTTTTTTTCATTTTAATACTTTAGTGCTTAACAAGTGGTATTTACTTACCAATACAATCTATACAATTTTTCACCAAGATAATGCATCTGTTTTTCTCTCGTCCATTCTAACACTTACTGTCTTCTAGTGCTTGCTATTAAAGATTGAGAGGAGTTAAAGATGTAAGCCAAAGCAGGTAATTTCCTGAAGAGAAGAAATGTACCTTAAATGATTTCTCTTTGTTAGATCTTTTTATTCTCCTTTCATTTGGCTCTTTGTGGAAAACAAGAAAGGGAAAAATGGGTGACAAATGTATTTTGGATCCAAAGAGGTGACAGGAAACCTCTGAAAGCAGAATTTAAAAAAAATTAAATTAATTTCCTAGAACCAGAGTTGGAGCTGGCCTTTTAACACTGTTGCACATTAATGCTGCTTCCCCTCCCACTGGGGAGCTAAGGCCCGAGTGGCAATCATTACTGCCAATAGCACAGTTACCCAATGGATTCCTGGAAGGGCTCACTTAAAAGATTCAGCCAGATCCTCTCCAGGGGCTTCCAGTTCCCATCATCCCAGGAATGAAATATTTAGTATCATCTTTCTGCACCTGAGGCTGCCATGGATTAAATTCTTGCTGCCTCCATTACTGGGGCAGCCAAGAACTCAGGCTGTAGCGATTGGATGTGAAGTGCTTAATGGCTGCACTTGGCTGAGAAAAGGAGAAGAAAAGAATAGGCCAGAACCATAGTCACTAGTGTTGATGAGAGGCTGGAGAATAGAACTTCCAGAGATGCCATGGCCCAAGAAAGAATGTACCTGAATTCCCCCTCTTTCCTCCCCACCTTCCTGCCACCAGACAGTATATTTTGAGATCATATTCTTTCTATTATCTATCTATCTATCTATCTATCTATCTATCTATCTATCTACCTACCTACCTACCTATCATCTATCTATATCTACCTAATCAACTATGGTCACCCATTAACACAAACAAACCTGTACAAATTGTGCTGCATGATAGGTCTTAAATCTGGACAAGTTCACGTTGGTTTTCCTTTTCTTGTCTGTTCCAGAAATGTGTCCATTTCCCCCAAAATGTTGTCTTCAGTTCTCTACTTTTTACTCTCTACACTCTCTTTACATAGACTCCCATCACTTATGAAGTATGGGGATGAGTTCCAAATCCACTCCCTTGGTGTAATTATCTTCATAGCACATATTCACTGCTGAACAAAGGTTTATTGAATGGTTGAATGGATGAAGAAATATCATTTACCCCAAGTTCCAGACTTACCTCTCTGTGTATAGAACATCTCTTTCTGAATGTCTGTGGTAGGCTAAATAATGGCCCCCCCAAATATGTTCACGTCCCAATCCCTGGAACCTGTGAATATTAACTTAGATGACAAAAAGTGCTTTGCAGATGTGATTAAGTTAAGCATTTTGAAATGGGGGGATTATCCAGGATTATCCCAGTGGATCTGTTGTAATTACAAGTGTGGTTACAAGGGGGATGAAGGAGGACAGAGAAAAACTATGTGATGAGAGAACCAGAAACTGGAATGATGTGCCCAGGATCCAAGAAATGCTGGCAATCCCCAGAATCTAGGAGAGGCAAGGGATGGATATTCCCCTGGGTCCTCCAGAAGGAACCAGCTCTGCACACACCTTGAGTTTTATTCCATAAGACTCACTTTGGGGTTCTGATCTCCACAACTGGAAGAAATTAAGTTGGTGTTGTCTAAAGCCACTAAGTTTGTGGTAATTGGTTATAGCAGTAATGGGAAACTAATACGATGCCTTAGGACAACTCTAACTTAATCCTGAAGACAAACTCACTACTTCTCCAAATTCCACCCGCCACCCTTACCTAATGGCTAGCTCATCCTTACAGTCTCTTGCACCAGGAAGATCGAAGTCTCCTTTGCTTTCCCTCTGTTCCTTAACCTTTCAGTCATTCTATACCTGGAACGATTTTCAAATCTGCCCCCTTTATTTGTAACTGTGGCAATATCCCCAGTAGCTAGAACATACCGCCTGGCATATAATAACTTTTCATGGAAATGTTTGTTGAATGAATGTGAGTTGTGACTCATCTTTCCTGATTCCTTTAAAATGTTCTTTCCATTGTGTGTAATTACCATTACGAAATCTCTGAGGAGAGGGGCAGTGTCTTCTCCTAATATTCCATACAGTTCTGGAACATATGGTCACCCAAATATGGTGAGTTAATAATTGGACTTACTCCTTGTCACCACTCGTGAATAATGTTAAGTTGGGTGGTGAAGAGCACCAGTTTGGGAATTACATGGAACTGGGTTTATATCCATGCTCTGTAATTATCTTGTTGTGTAATTCTTTCTGGAAAGATACTAACCTTTTCAAACTGCAGTTTCTTCAACTATAAAATGGGATACCGATTGTAGTCACCTTTTGGGTTATTCTAAGGAATGCACTGGGGTCTGGCTCAAGATAATAAATGGCCAATAAGTATGAGCTCCTATCATTATTTCCCTGTGGACAAGGGAGGACCCACATTAAGCCTCTTAGTTAGCCAGTGGCTGGAGTGTGGGTTGTATATTCATGTGTATGTGGGGTGGGGTGGGGGGGGTACAGCAGCATTAGCAGAGAAGGAGGGCAAAGCATGGGGGTGGGGAAGGCAGAGAGGCACGCATTTTGCATTCAGTGATCGAGTACAATTTGGAAACACTTGCCTTGTGTAGCCCTCAGCTGCCTGTGAAATTCATCTGAATCTTGTTCCGTTGGCCTATGGGGTATTTTCAAATACAAATTAGGTTGGTCAGAATTCCTTTTCTGCACCAACTCTCCTGGGTGCAACTTAGAGGTTATTAAGATGCCTAATAAAAGGAGAGAGCACATTTAATAACATTACCATGAGCTCGACGGAGCTGAGCTATGCGGGCCCACAGTGCCCCAGAGCCCACAGCCTCCTGCCACTGGTGCACTTGCTTAGAAGAGGCCCTATAATTATCCACACTTAAAAAGCACCATTAAATCCATCGAGGCAGTCATGTCCCATTTGCAGGGCCTTTCTGCCCACATTCCACGGGAGACTCAGGGCCTGGCTTCTCTAGGTGGGAGGAGGAGAGGGAATAGATGAAAGTTCTTGGGCTAACATGATGGCTGGTTAAATTCACAAAATGGCAGATCTGCTAAGCACCATTGTCATCCCTGTAGGACTTGTCCTCCCTTTCTGTATTTACTTACCAGATGTTTGTTGAGCATTTGCCGAATTTCAGCACTATACCACCGCCTCTCCTGCAGAATTCTGTTTAATCCTTACAACAACTTATTAGGTAGATCAGTAGTTCTCAGTAAGCCGTGATTCCCCCACCCCCACCCCCAGGGGACATGTGGCAATGTCTGCAGACATTTGTGGCTGTCACATATGGGGTGAGGGGTGCTACTGGCATCTAGCGGGCAGAGACCAGGGATGCTGCTTCACGCCCTGCAGTACACAAAGCACACCATGACCGTGGAGACTTATCTGGCCCAAATGTCAATAGTTGGGCAACTTGGAGGTAAATGCTGATCCTTCCCTCATTTCCCAATGAGGAAACTGAGGCCCAGAGTGTTTGTGGCATTGTCTGATGTCACACAGTGGTAAGTGGTGGAGCTGTCAGAACCTGAGGTCTCATCACTGTGCTACATGGTTCCTAGTGGCCCCCTCTGCAGCCACGATTGTGGCTGAGTTTCCTCTCTGCCCTCACAATAGCCAATTGCAATTACATTTATTGGGAATAATATGATGTTTGCTTTGATGGGAGCTATTTCCTCTAAAGAAGATTCCTCTGAGCACACATAAAATTGTTGCACAGCTTGAATGAATTAGAGGCCTGTGCAAGAGTGGCATCTCCATTTAGCTTTCATCTACATGAAATGTGAACATAGTATTCTTTTTCAAGCCCCTGATATCTGATTTCAGAGATATTTCATCCCAAATAAAGAGCCAGTAGTGGTTTTACAGGTAGTGATCTGTAGGGGGAGCATTTGTTGGCTTGGAGCAGAGAAGCTGTAGCACACTGGAAATGATACCCACCTGGAGCTAGGTGCTCTGCTGTGTTTGGCCTCCGGACCTTTACACAACCTTTTCCTCTGTTAGAAGCACTCTTCCTTCTCTTCTGGCTTATGTTTTTTCTTCCTTCAGATCTCACTTTAACAATCATCTCCTGGGAAGCTTTCCCTAGATCTTGGTTAGGCATCTTGCTCTCTGTTTTCTGAGCACCCTAAGTCTTTTGGATCAGCTCTATCCATAAGGAATATAATGAACTGCATATGCAGTTTAAAATTTTCTGGTAGCCATGTTTAAAAAATTAAATAAGGGACAGATGAAATTAATTTTAATAATCCATTTTTATTTACATTAACATTAGCATTTCAACATATCATCAATACGAAAGTTATTAATGAGATATTTTACATTTTTTGAACTAAATCTTTGAAATCTGGTGTGTATTTTATACTTATAGTTCAACTCAATTTAGATGCTCACTTTTCAGTGGTTAAAGTGAAATACAGTCCTTCCAAACAACAAAGCTGCATTTAATAGAAAAATATTTTACACTGCCTTAGTTTTTAAATTTAAATTTATTAAAATTAAATTAAATTAAGAAATTCAGTTTCTCTGTTTCAGAAGCCACATTATAAGTGTTTAATAGCCACATGTTCTAGATTATTACAAGTTACAGTTAATTGAAATTGCCTGTTGATTTGCCTTTTCCTCCCACTAGATTATAATCTTTTTGAGGTCAAGGATCAGGTCTTGTTCACTACATTTGCCAGTGCCTGGCACAGATTTTGGTATATAGTAGTCACTCAATAAATATCTGTTGGATGGCTTGAGATAATACTTCTACTCATGGCTCTGCCATTGATTTACTGTTTAATCTTCATAATTCAGGATAGTCTCTAATAAAATGGGAGTTTGGGACACTTTTGCAAGTCTGTCCCACTGAATGGTACCAAATATTATATGATCAACGGGATTTGTGGTCAAACAACTGTGAGAAACACAGAGCTCAATAAAAGGAGCAGGCTTCTTTACTGTACGACTTCTCAGTACACTGTGACTTGCCAGGATTAAATTTTTAATTTAATTTAATTTTAATAACTTAAAATTTTTAAATTAAAGAGGATGCCCTATTACCCTAATATATGACCATGGACATTTTTATTCTCAGAGCATTTGCAGGACTGATGTTCCCTAGAACACAATCCAGGAATGCCTGTGACATCCCTCCAGATTTAGGGAGATGGTTTTAAGTTTTATTAAATCTATCCCTTGAGAAAACAGGGGTGGTAGAGGACTGACTCACTCTTCACCATCCTGTGACTCAGGATCAATGTCTTACCTTACTTAAGAACAGATTGTTTCCAGGTTAGAAAGTAGGAGTTCTTCAAGTAATTGCACATTGTCAGAGGGGCAGTTAAAACAGTCTTCATCTATTTATTTCCTCCTCCCATCCTTCCTGAAAAGGTGCACAATACAAACATGTTACTTGCCCTTTTCTTAATGGCCAACATAGTGTTTGCAGTGGAAAGGCAATGTTTGATTCCCATTAGGAATGAATTATTAGATTGAACTGTGTGAATTTACCAATGTTCAACCACTTTTGCCCAACAAATAGGACAATTTCATAGGTTCAACCTACCAGTTAAGTCCCTCTACTCATAACAGTTAGTAGAAAGCTAAGGTGGAACTATCTTTCTAAAGAAAAATAGTGTAGGGGCACCCAGTGGCTCAGTCTGTTAAGCGTCCAACTTCCGCTCAGGTCTTGATCTCACAGTTCATGAGTTCGAGCCCCATGTTAGGCTCTGTGCTGACAGCTCAGAGCTTGGAGTCTGTTTCAGATTCTGTGTCTCCTTCTCTCTCTGCCCTTCCCCCACTCTCTCTCTCTCTCTTTCTCTCTCTCAAAAACAAACATTAAAAATATTTTAAAAAAGAAAAATAGTTTAGAAATACATAGCAAGGTTTTTTTTTTTTTTTAGATGTGAAAGCACTATATTTAAACCTTCTTAAGAGCAAGTGTTGAGAATTATGTATAAAGTAACAGATCAAGCCATGTACACATCATGGATTCAGACTGTAGCCCACAGAATAAATTTTTATGTGTCATAGAGTCATTATTGAATTATTACCCACTCCTCTTTTCTTCACGTTAAGAAAGCCTAAATTTTTCATCCCTCCTCCACAGGTCTAATATTTATCCTCTAATGCTTTTTCAGGTTCCCAGCATTCCACAGCTATTTTTTTCCTGTCTAAACATGTACTTAGTGGTCTTAGTAATGTTTGTTTGGCATCTTTAATCAACGGTCTTCATCACTGTGAACAATATTGTTCCAATCAGGTCAGTTAATAACCACTCAGCATCTTTAACTTGTTCACACTGGCCACAGTCTCCTCATCGTGCAATTTTGTACTCATTAGGCCAAATTCCAGGACCTGAATCTTGGACCAACAAGCCATGAAGAGGTCCAGCAAGAGCAGAAAGGACGTTTGGCTTGATGTCCAACAAACCTGTTTTCAAGGCCAGCCCTGCACTTGACCAGTGATAGATCTTATTCACATTAATTTTCTCAGCCCCATGTTTACCAGCTTATTATGAAAGATTTTATAAAGGATACAGATGAACAGCCCAATGAAGAAATACATAGAGGGAGGTCTTCAACAGTCCCTAGAGGAGAAGCTCTGTCCCCATGGAATTGGGGTGCACTTCCCTCTTTGCATGTGGATGTGTTCACCAATCTGGAAGATCTTACAGCAAAGTTTTAAATATGTGTGTATAGATAACTCTGCAATTCTATATCCAGGAATTCATCCTAAGTCCTTAAAGAATAAATACACAAAGATGCATGTACATGGACGTTTGTTGCAACGCTATTTATGATAGCAAAAATTGGAAGCCATTTAAATTTTGACTTGGTTAATCATAGTAAATCTATACAAAATATTAAGGACAGCATTAAAATGGTGATGTGTTTCTGCATTTATTGGCATAGAATGATGTCTATGGCATATTTTTAAGGAAAAATAGATTTCAATTTTAGCATCTGTAATATGTTCTCATTAAAATATTTTTTTGCAAGTGTAATGTGTATAGGTACAGAAACATATCTAAAAGGATTTATGTAAACTTATTAATAGAAATTCTATCTGGATGACAGGTGTAAAAGAGATCATTTTCCATATGGGATAATACCTAAATTGTCCTTCATATGTAATGCCCTGACATTCCTATTGTAGGAATTTCAAGGCTTTTGGCCCAGGTAAATTGGATTGGTGGAAGATGGAGACAAATTTGTTTGTTTTAACTCTATGGACTTTTGACTCAAGCTCTCTGTGAGTTTAACTTAGGGGGAAAAAAAAAAACCTCTAGGTTAGCTTTATAATCTTGGAAATGATTCTATGTTACTCTAACATATATTAATACTTTATATGAATAATAATGTCTTGCTTTCAACTAGCTTTTTGGAATGCTGGCACACACATCACATCACTTCCCTTTACTGAGTAGTTGGTAGGTGGCTGTGTACACATTGCCATTTTTGTTATCCTTATGAGATAGGAAAACTCCCCATTCTGCTGGTGAGAAGACTGAGCCTCTGGGAGGGCAAGTAACACAAAATCCCACTGCCAGTTGGGACTAGGTTGGTGTCTTTTCCATTGAATCATATTTTTACTTTGCATTATTTTACACTAAATCACCCTCCCTCTGATTCTCTCAACATACTATAGGAGGCCCGCACTTCTCCAAACTTTTCAGCTAGGCACGGAGAAGCACCACGAAGATAGTATTGCAATAAAACACACATCTTTGGCGTCAGACTTCTTGAAACTGAAGCCTACTCCACCACTTATTGGCTATGTAACCCTGGGAAAGTTACTTTACTTTTTCACTCCTCCATTTTTCCTTCTGTAAAATGGGGTAATGATAGTCATGAGTACCTTGTAGGCTTATGAGAGGAAAAATTGAGACAACTCAAGTAAAGCAGTGTAGCTTAGTGTCTGATTCATGGTAAGTGGTAGTGGAAAAACATTAGCCACTGTCAGTAACCTCCTTTTTTTTTTTTTTTTTTAATCATTATCCTTATAAGAAACCTCACATAGGCCAAGAGGTGGAGTCAGAGGTTACATGCCTTGTCTAAGGTTGCATACCTGATAAAAGATGGAGTAGATCTTTTAGTCTTTCCACTCAGCAGAGGGCACACATGTGTTGTTCTCAGAGGGTAGAAGGTGTAACAGGGGCTCAGGGTAGAAGGGTGTTTCTCCTGGTACTACATGCAGTAGGTGAATGGAATGAAACAGCAACTAATCCAGCCCAGCCCCAAACCACAAATGTCAACAGATATTTTATGGCAGAGAAGGTGCCAACGAACATGTCACATGCTCTTTTGAAAATAAATGAAGCCACATAGGGACTCTAAAGTAAAAAATAAGAACTGTGTTGTTTATGGATCTCCTCTGGCTCCAGTTTTATGGTGTTTCAAATTCCACAGCAGGAAGAGGCACTGTAGGAGGAACCCTGCCATATGATTGAGAGGTCAGTGGGGTCTGCTGTTATCTAATTGCATCGCACCAGGCAAGTCATTCAAGGCCTGTGCTGCTACATCATCACCAGTGGGGTAAATAAACTGTTCGTGGGTTTGTTAGGAAGATAATTTCAGTATTGAGGTCTTGGTTTTGCTTCTCTAAGCTGAAGTTCAAGTAAAATAAATACAGTGGTCAGTTCCCCAGAGGGATTGACACCTGCTTCCCCTTGGAAGCCATGTAGGAGGTGCCTCTTAGAATCAGACAACAAAGTTCCTTGCAGATTATCTAGTGATCCTAGTTCACTGATTGATTATTTATTTATTTATTTATTTATTTATTTATTGTCAGTGGTAGATCATTTTTTAGAGAGGAAATTTAATGTAGAACCTCAATATATAAAACATAAAAGGAGAGTTGCTTTAGTTGAAACAAGAGGGCCACCTTTGTCAACTTTTCTTGCACCAGAGGCCATCTCTGTGGATCCTCTCCAGGACTAAGGATCCTAAGAACATAAGTTGAAAATGTGCTCTTAAAGCTTAATAGGTACAGAATCACTGCTGGTTACAAAGCAGATGCCTGGGCCCTACCCCAAAATGACAGAATCAGAATCTGAACTTTCAACAAGATCCTCAGGTGATTCTGACATTCTCTACAATTCAAGAATTGTTGGGCTCTTCCAGTGCTTTCATTTTACAGGTGAGGAAGCTGACATCCAAAGTAGGGAGGTTACTTGTCCCTGCAGTCACACAGCAACAATGGGTCCAAGCCAAACATCCCGTGGGCTCCTGGTGGCTCACTTAGTTGTAAGCAAGAGAAACTCTAGCTAACACAAGCAAAAGAACCCAGTAGAAGGCTATTTCATCGTTCATGAAATGGAAGAGAAAGCATGAGACCCAGGAGTCAGGGAAGCTCCGCTGAAATAGATGGCAGGAATCAACAGAGTGCTTTCAGGATACCACTACCAGGAAAAGTCAATATCCACCAGTGTTGGTCCTTGTGACACGTTATCAGTAGTCACAATCTCGGGGTGGGGGAAGTCTGATTGGTACAGCCTGGACAAGGAGGTCTTTTGGCTGGGGATCACAGGGAACCTTGACCAACAGTTCCAGGAAGACCTCTCTCACTGGGTGTGGTAGATCTCACTGAGGTGATGCTACCATAGAAAGTGAAATGCATGTTAGGAGGAAAAAATGACAAAAACCCATGCACTCAGCCACCTTTTCCACCATACTGTGCTGTCCCTGTGTTTAGGGTCAATGCTTCACACACACACACACACACACACACACACACACACACACACACACAATCCAATTGAAATGAAGGGGTTAAGGTAAATTCTGTGACTTAACTATCAGCCAGATGACATTTTAACAGCCTTTTTAGCATAGCCTGGCTGGACTGAGACCTTCCCTGCAAAATACCTTAATCCTTGGCCTCTAAATAGAGAGTTATTTTCAATTTCTTCAGTTCCTAATGTTTTAAATGGAACTACTGTTCCCCTTAGAGCACCCAGTGGCTGGCTGGAGACCTTTATTGATATATATATAAATTACCCCAATCCCCTCTGCTGCCTACAGATCCAATCATATTGAACTAATGCGCATATAAATAAAAACCTGAAAGTGTGGTTTATGGCAATAAGTAGTGCAGCCGAAGTTTATACCATTCTGCAAAGACACCTTGATACATTGCTGATAATCTTCATAATGTGTTTAAAGAGGCAGTGTGTCAGCTCAGGCTGGAGCACCCTGGAAACTGAATGGGAAATCTGATTCCCAAGCTTCTGATTGACCAAGAGAAGAATCTGTCCTGCCAGGCTATAAGGAGCCCAGAGGCTGGAAATATTTTCCCAAAGTCTCCATAAAGAGATGGGCTGGCCTGCAAAATGTACAGGGGTGGACTATGCATTCTCCTGCCATCTTTTTGCAGCTTGTGTTCTGTAGTTAATGCTGATAGCAGGCTGGCCCCAGAGAAGCTGGGAATAGGCTGGGAGTGCTTTGCAGTGCAGAAGTCTTTTACCCCACCAGGATGTTTCAGGGAACACCCTGGAGTGATGTGTTTATTCCGGGGGAGGCCAGTGTACCCTCCCTTAGTGATGGACCTTCCCTTACCTGTCTTCAATATGTTCTGTGCACTGCAGCCAAAACAATCTTTCTTGAAGGTAGATCTGATGAGGGCTGCTCTGCACACTTTCTTCTCAATGACTTACCTTGTGAGCCTTGCCTTGTGAGCCTTTCAGGTTTTGAGCCAGGCCCATGGCTCAGCCTCATCAAATTCTGCACTCCCTAGCCTGCCTACTCCAACCATTCTACTCTTGTCTTCTTTTACTTTGTTGTGGATGTTGTGGTCTCTGCCTGGACTGCACAGTTCATATAACACAAGATCAACTCCCCACCTGTTGGATCATCATTTGTGCATATCTTCTGTTCCATTTAGGAAGATCCCCTATTTATTTGCCTTCCCCCCTCATTATCCCATGAGTCTATAAAGTACACTTCCTACCATTTCTGAGTGCCACCCACCTGTGTTCATGGTCTCCTTATTCATGTACATTTTCCTTATCTTTTCACCTAAAAATCATTTCTCTCATGTCTCTCATAACAAACGTATTACTTTTAACTTAATATCATGTTGATTTATGTGTGTGTATTAAATCCCTTTCTGGTCTGGATATGCCTGGGACTGGTTCATCTTTGAATTTTCTGAGCTCCTACAGTGTCGTCCCATAATAGAGGGTTACTAAGTGTTTAGAGGTTGTAAGAATGAATGAATGTATAAATGCTTGGCTGTTGGCCATAGCAGGAGATGCCAAACCTGGGCAAGAACTCAAAGTGGGGGACTTGGGCAGGGGGTATGAAAAACAAGAAGCTATCTGTGTGCTTGGGAGCCTGGGTAGAAGGCTGGGAAGAAGGGGTAGGTGGCATGGAGGTGTAGAGTGGGGTATGGGGTGTAGAGGTAGATAGGGGAGGGTGGGAAGAGGGAGTGGTTCTGTTCCTGAGAATTTTGCCCAGGGCAAGCCCTGAAGCTGAGCCCAAAGAGGAAACAAGGCAAAATAAGGAAAACACATCACTCTTTCTCTGTGTTGTAAGAAGTGGCTATGTGTGCCTCAGAGACTGGGGACAACAATCCCTTTGGGGTTGGGTAGAAACTATTAGAATTTGTATTTGTATAGATTTCTCACTTAAAAATTTTTAATTTTTTATATGTTTTAATATGTCTCTATTACATTAGTGTTATATGTATGCAATATGAAAATAAATACACACATATATAAATAGATATCTATATATTGGATTGGATGACACAACGTTTTGTTTTAACTAATGGAATATGCAATCAAAGAAGTTTACACACTGCTACTTTAAAGATTCAATCCCTGTGCTGAGCTGAAGGCTGCCAATACCTTATAACCTTGAGCTGATATTAATTTCACTTATGCAGGAAAAAATATAAGGAAGTTGCTTTAGTTTACCTGTTCGTATGCTGTTTTAGGATCTCAGCTAAAGTTCAGTGTAATGTCATAAAGTACACTGGCCTTGTGATTGTTCATCATTTGTTTGTAATTCTAGCTCTACCACCTGCTAGCAGTGTGACCTTAGGCAAGTCAGTGTCTCGGGGTCTCAGTTTCCTCATTTGTAAAATGGGATTAATATTAGTACTTACTTCAAAAATGAGATAATTCTTATGAAACAGTAACATGCAGGGCACATTATTCAGGCTCATACCTCAAAGCTACAAAAGGACCTTGTCTAGGAATGTCAATCAGCTGATGACCACTTCTTTCCAAGCCCATAGCAGACATCACTAATTGATCACAGCCTTTTTCCTTCTGGACTTAGACTAGACCTCAGGATTAGGTCACATAATGATTTCCGCCCCCCTGGGGGCAATTGCAATCTCTGAAAAGCATTTGCTATGAGAAGCTGCTAATGTACAGAAACAACCTTGTGGACTTTCTAGCAGCAGGAGAGATCCCAGTGAGACTTGAGGAAGAGCTTTTCCTATTTAGGATCCCAGTGGGATGTTATCAAGCAGGTCTTTGAAAACTTTCCTCTAGGGATTTTTGGGGCTATGGCAACAACAATGAGGATAATGCCTCACATTTTGAGCAGTGCTTTATAGTTTTCAAAGCACTTTCATGCACATTTTCTAACTTCATCTTCATAGCAACCCTGCCTGGCAAAGCAGAGCAGGCATTAGAATCAGAAAAATAGCAATTTTTTTTTTTAAGTTAAAAGAACCCTAGAGACTTTGTCCAACCTTCTCATTTTATAGACAAAGAAATTGATGCCAGAGAGGGTGACTTATTCCAGGTAACTTACTTGAAGCCCAGGCACTTGTGTTCTGTTTCTTGGTATCACCTACTGTTCCTAGTAAATGCTTAATAAAGATTAGTTGAATAAAGGAATGAATGAAGGAATGACTCTAAAAATGAAGGTAGTCTCTTTGTGGCTAAATCAGGACCACTAGAATCTTCTATCTAATGGAGAGGGCAGGGAACATTTTCCCCAGAGCCCCCTATACCTATCATTGCCATTACCTGTATGTTCACCTGGAAGTAGCAGCAGGTTCCAAATATGAGAAATGGCTCAGCACAGGTTTTGGCCTATACCAGAAACTTTAAGCTCTTGGGGAGGAAATACTACCATTTTGAGGAAAAGTGTAGGTGGGGAGTCTAAAATTCCATTGTGTTTGAGTTAGAGATGGAGAAGGAGCATTTGCTGGGGATGATTTTGAAATGCTAGTCTCTTGAGAATTTCACAATCCCATAATGTTGAAGTTGGCTTTAGCAGTACCTGGGCCCTCTTTCCGATGCTCATGCCTGTCCTTCCCCACCATTGGGTCTAAGGAGGTCCCACCTCTTCCATGTTGCATGTTTCCCTTAGTGAGGAAGGGGGTCCATACATGGCTGGTCTTATAGGAAAGCCTAATTTGGGTTGGCTCTGTGATATCACAGGATCACATGGAAATAATGAGAGTGTGGTTTATTGGTATTTGGGGAAACTAGACTAGCAGCATGAATATTTTCCCTAGGAGCTAATGTAAATTAATTCCCTCCTTTCTTGCTTTTGAATTGAATGCTGACTCTTCCTAGGCACTCTAAGATCATCAGGAAGTAACAATTGGGAGATGAGGCAAAACCTCTACAAGTGAGGTAATGAAGTGATAATTTGTAGATCTGACCAGGATTAAGATGGGTCACAGCGGGGCGCCTGGGTGGCGCAGTCGGTTAAGCGTCCGACTTCAGCCAGGTCAGGATCTTGCGGTCCGTGAGTTCGAGCCCCACGTCGGGCTCTGAGCTGATGGCTCGGAGCCTGGAGCCTGCTTCCGATTCTGTGTCTCCCTCTCTCTCTGCCCCTCCCCCGTTCATGCTCTGTCTCTCTCTGTCCCAAAAATAAATAAACGTTGAAAAAAAAAATTAAAAAAAAAGATGGGTCACAGTGATAGCATTAGGAGTGCAGGGAATGAGTTCACTATGGGCTATCATGCAAAACTTGAACTGGATGTAGAAGAGCAATATCTATATTATTTAACAAATACTATAAAGCACTTTTTACACGCCAAGCACTATTCTTAGTAATTTATAAATATTGAATCATTTAATCCTCATAACAGGCTTATTAAGTAGACAATATTGTCACCACTTTATAGGTTAGGAAATCCAAGTAGATAGAGCTTAGGTAACTCACCAAAAGAGGAGGTGGGATTTGAACCCAAGCAGCCCAAGTTTCCCAAATCTTAGCTACTACAGTGCTACCTCTCTTGGAGTAAGGAATTTGGAGGGCAGAGGATAGGGGGAAAGTGTGAGCAACACATGAAGAAAGAGTTAGTATTTATAATGGGTACAGCATATTCAGGAGAGCCAGCTGGGTTGGAGTATAGAGGTTAATACTGTAACCAGCAGAAAATAATGAAAATAGGTAAATAGGGTCGAGTCTGATTATAGTTAGTGGTGAATGGAATGGAATGGAATGGAATGGAATGGAATGGAATGGAATGGAATGGAATAGAATAGAATAGAATAGAATAGAATAGAATAGAATAGAATAGA
>NW_024412377.1:49572984-49584526 GCF_014898765.1 Herpailurus yagouaroundi
GAATAGAATAGAATAGAATAGAATAGAATAGAATAGAATAGAATAGAATAGAATCTGGTAATAGATTTGTGGCAGTTTTAGGTTAAGTCCATGGATTCTTTGATATTTCTGCCTTCAAGAGGTAGAGCTTAGTTGCCCTCACCTTAAGTATGGATTAGGGACTCACTTGTAATAGAATACGGCAGAAGTGAGGGTGTGTGACTTCCAAGACTAGTTCCTAAAGGCACTGTGGCTTCCTCCTGTTTATCTCTCTCGGGTCTCACTTCGAGGGAAGCCAGCTGCCAGTTTGTGAGGACACTCAAGAAGCCCTATGGAGAAACCCACCTAGTGAGGAATTGAGGCCTTCTGCCAACAGCCATGTGAGCAAGCCTTCAGCAAGTGGATCATTCAGCCTTGGTTAGGCTTTCAGATTATTGTAGCCAGGCCAACAACTTGACTGCAATCTCATTTTAACAGCCAAGCTTCTCCTGGATTCCTGACCACAGAAACTGGAAGATAATACTTGTTTATTGTTTTAAGCTGCCAAGTTTGGGGATAACTTGCTATACAGTGGTAAATAATGAGTGCAGTCCTCAGTGCTATGTTGAGTTTAGACTGTATCTTATAATTTTAGCCCTGTGCTAGGATATGGAGTGCCTGGTTGATAAATGGGCCCTAAAGTGAATTAAAGATGATAGGGAGCTATTGGACATTTTTAAGCATGTGAACAACATGATGACAGTAATCTTTAAGAAAAATTAATGCAGAATGGGTGAACAATGAATTAGGGGTGGAGGACATTTGTGGTAGGGAGGCAGTTCAGGCTGTTGTGAAATGGCTTAAGCATGTAAGGCTTAGGTTTAGGGTGAGGGGAAGGAACAAAGCAAACGTAGAGTTGGCCCTTTCTTGTCTCTCTTTACCACTAGAGTCCCAGAACCTAGCATAGTGCCTGGCACATCATAGGCATTCAGTAACATTTATTGAATGAATGATTGGATCAGTGCATGAGTAGGTGGGTGAGTGAACTGAGTGAGTGGGTGAGCGAGTGAATAAAAAAGATAGAAATGTGCTCTAGAAAACTTTGTTTCTACTTTTCTTTAGAAATGAAAACTCCCCGAAGATTCTATAGGTAATAACCGGAATAGATCTCAGTGACCTCAAACTCTGTTTTCTATTTCTGTGATCCTGATTGGGGCTAGCTTGTTTTCAAAGCCCATTCCCATTCTGAAGTTGATTTTTAAAATATTCCTTTTCTTTTCACATCATTCATGCCACAAACATTTATTGGGCATCTGTAATGTACTTGGCATTGTGATTGTGATGGGCCCCAGGGAGAGAAGATGAGTGAAGGATGGTCCTGTGGTGTTTCAGTATTTCTTTCTCTGCTTTTATCTCTAGTCATCTCAGAAGTTTATTTTTGAAATAAAGATTCATTTTCTTAGTGGAATTCTTAAGTGGGGAGCGATGAGATGAATTCGGGCTTTTAGGAACTGCTTTTAGAACTTGTGGATGACTTCCACTGTTTGCTGCTCACCCTTGCTGATATGCCCTATTAATATTCAAAAGCTGTCACTTTATTTTATCTTTGTTCTTTAGTAGACTAGACTGCTGGCTGGGAGAACCTGGTTTGTCTGGTTTAGTCTTGTCACACTGTGGGGTAGGACAAAAAGAGACATGGCTCAAGGTTGTTAGTTTTTAAAAAGATTTTTGGGAGTTTCTGCATATTACTGTTGGTATCAAATACTGTTAATTGACTTCTGTCCTTTTTTTCTTGTAAATAAGATTCAACATTGTCAGGAACAATCCCAGGCATGGCCTGCTGTTGAGTGGACAGTTGCTAGAAGGCACACAGTCTGGATTTAAGGCTGAGGAAAAGCTCTAGGGATGGCACTTATATATCAAGGCTATAGTCCTCTTGAATAGCAGTGACTGTCTGGAATGTTGTGTTAGAAAGGATTCTAATGTGTACTTCAGCATGGTAGGAAAGAGCAGTGTTAGTGATGGCTGCCCAGGGGCAAGGGTATGGGGACTTTTAACATCTGTTTGGAGCAACTGTTGAAAGCCTGGGCCTCAGTTCAGGTGTTCAAGGTAAGGAACCAGATGAATGGAAGCTAAGAAAATTTTTGTTTCCCTTGACTAATCTTTTCTCCACCTCTTTATAATCTTCTCTTTCATTATGGCCTTCCTTTCTCCCTTCTACTTCCCTGCTCTTTCTTCTCATGCTCCATTGTTTCTCCTTTTCTTCTCTCTGCCTCCATATACTCTTTCAGCTGATTTAAAGGGTACCTCTCACACCAATCCAGCTGCACACATCTGACATAACAATGGCACTTCTGGGCTAGTCTAAATATAGTTCAGGGCTAGTTCTGGGCTACTCTAAATATAGTACAGAACTACTTAGTGGTTAGGATGATGGAGGTCAATGGCTTTACAACACCCCCCAGGCTCCATTTTGCCTCTAATCCCTCTGGCCTTCCTGTTATGTTGGCAGAGGCACTAAACAGGGCAGGTCATCGGGTTTGCAAGGCCATGGTCAAGTACATGGTCAAGAAGGAGCTCTCAACACAAGGAAGATGTACACACATGTAACTCTGCTTCCCGTCTCCATATTGTGCATAGATAGACAAGTGAGTCTCCCCAGAGTCTCTCTTCTCTCTGGTTCTTCTCATCAAAATTAAATTCACTTAACGTTTTAAAAGAAAAAACATCTGAAAATATTCACACAATCGACTCCAAAGGATGAACTGTGTTTCATTTACATTTGTTTTCCATTTAAGTCAAGGTGCACACACTCAAAGCTGCTTCCTCTAGCAGAGGCAGACTCAACCATTATCATAATGCTTCCTTTT
Source organism: Herpailurus yagouaroundi (assembly GCF_014898765.1). Lineage (NCBI taxonomy): Eukaryota > Metazoa > Chordata > Mammalia > Carnivora > Felidae > Herpailurus > Herpailurus yagouaroundi. The sequence continues at coordinate 49,575,813 of NW_024412377.1, forward strand.
TTCCCCTTCTCCCCGTTTGATAACCACATTTTGCTCTTAAATATTTAGTTTTCTTTTATTCAATCTTTTAGGTTACTATATTGGAACAGAAGGTAGTGAGAAGACAGTCTTTTTCTCATCCAGTTGATATTCATCTGTCTGCCTAAATTTTTTTTTTTTTTTTTTGTCATTTACCACCATTTTGGCTGGTGGATATAGGTTTTTTTATTTTTTATTTTTTATTTTTTTTAACCTCTAAGCACATTGAATGTCTTTAGGCTTGCATGTTAGACAGGAGACTGATAGGATAATGATGATGGAATGTTAAATGCTATCTATGTAAATCAGCTCCATCAATGGGTACAAGATTTAGCTACTTTAGGACTTTTTTTTTTTTTTGACATACATTTTCATTTTTTTTTTAAGGAGAATAATATTGGATTGTTATTAACCTACTTTAGAAGAATCTTTGTATTACTAGACACATTACTATTTTGCATAAAGTCATATTAAATTTTGGTATGATGTACAACATGATTTTCTCCTAAATGCTGCTTTTAACCTCCAAGTGGTTTCTTTTGTATTTTTGGTGGAGGATTGGTTTCTAATAGCCAGATCCCAAATAGGAAGTAGGAAGAAAAAAAATGAAGATCTTTACATGCTCTCTGCAGGCAGGGAAAAGGAACTTATATATATTTTTTCACTTATTTGAAATATGGAAGTCAACTAGATAGATTCAAGAGTGATTATGTTTTAAGGTTATCAGTGAAACCTCTGGTTCATCTTTGAGTTCTAGAACACAGCCACTGAGAGCTAAGCTTGAAACAGGAATGTATTCGATTAAGGACATTAGAGTGGTCATCACTCTTGGTTGCAAGTAACATAGGATCCAACTCAAACTTTGTTATAAAGTAGAACATATGAAGATTCAGGTGACCTCAAGGGTGGACTGTAAGCAGGACCTCAAGCGATGTCATCAGGCTTCTGTCTTTTCTCCCTCCCCACTTCTCATCTCTTGCTTCACATCTGTCTCTCCCTGTTTCTTTCTCACTGATTATTTTTACTTTTTTCTCTCCCTCATTTATCTCTTTCCCTTCATCCCTCCCTCCCCATCTTTCTCTCCCCATATCACTCTATATTTCATTTCTCTCTTCTCCATTTCTCTCTCTCCCCACTCTCTCTCTCCTGTTGTGTTCTCTCCATTTTCTCTTCTTCATCCTTCTATCACCCCATTTCTACCCACTTCTCCATCTTTCTGTCTCCCATTTTGTCTTTCTCTCTCCTCCATCTCTCTCTATTCTTCCATCTCTCTCCCCTCATTCTTTCTCCCCAACCTCTCTTTCATCTGTCTTTCTCTTGTCTCTCTTCCAACTCATTTTTCCTCTACCCCATTTCTGTCTCTCTCCACCATACCTTTCCCATCTCTGGACCTCTTCATAGAGACTGTGTAGTGGTTTCCTCTACATAGCAGGGGGCATGGCACAGGCAGCTTGCATTTTACATGTTCCCATGTAACATGTTACATGTTCCTTGATGGCACCATAGGAAAAAGAATGCTTCTCTCCTAGACACCTGTTTTATATAAATTTCAGGGAAGGTTTTCATTAACCTGGCTTGGGTTACATGCCTATTTCTTGGGATTAATTCACTTACACCAGCAAAATGAGAAACTGTCTCATGTACTTGGGTCCAATGCCTATCCCTGTGGCCAGGGATGACAGGTGGGGGGACAAGATGTTAGGATTGGCAGTCCCATAACAATCACCTAGAATAGGAAAGGAGCCTTCCATTGAGGAGAAGGAAGTGTTATTAACAGAAGAAATGGGAAACAGACTCTGCGCAGAGAGGAACAGCAGATGTCTACCACAACTACCAAGACCGGGGTATGGAAAGAAGAGAACAGTTCTCCATACAAGTATCTTGTTCTGGCCAGAAAATATATACTGAAAAGAGGACAGGGGGGTTATATTTCTTGCTAATGCATGTGGCTGGCCTTTTCTCTTTGTTTTTCGAGATCCTTCCAGCTTGTTGAAAAGACCCAGTTTTTAATTTCTTCAGTGACCTTTCCTCCTTGTCACTAATGTCTTCTACCTCCCAGCCTGTTGTAAAGGAATGACTCAGGTGAGCCAAAACAGCCATCCATCTGCCGCCCTTGGTCTCTATCCCTAGGCTCCTTTTCATTCTTACTATACTAACTCCACCTAGTTCCTTGGGGTTTCTTGATTCCCAAAGCAGATGTGAGCTCTTTATCCATGATTCAGCCCAAAACGGGTGGGCACATTTCAAAAAAAGAAGCAAAAAACAGGAATAAAATAATCATAAGCAGGAAGGAATAATATAATTTAATGACATTCAGTATTGTAATGGGCAATTTGGGGGACTGGAGTGTAAAAGGAGCATACTCAGTCTCATGGTGCATCAGTAGTTTGAATTGATTTACAGAGACAGAGCTGGGGACTACAATAAGATGGAGAGAGAACAGAAAAGTGAGACCAGGAAGCCACAGATACTCTTTGCTTTCTTTGTACTAGGCTGGAGGTGAATGTCCTTCACTCAGTATAAACAAGCCAGAAGTTGGGAGCTTTGGTGGGGAGAATGACAAGCACACCTTTAATTGGTATGGAAAGCATTTGGTTGGATTTACTTGCTTCAGAATGCTTTAACTTAAGAGAGTCAACCCCAAAAATGAGTTGAGGCCAATTCAATTTCTCCCTGATAAATAGAGCCAGGGGTGTTGATGATGTGCGTCAACGGAGAAACCAACCTCATGGATCCTTCTCAAGATGTTTATGGAAGGAGGTCATGGGGCAAGAGGGGAAACTGGGCTCAGAGGGTGGTGCTGAGAGCTCTATTTCCTCCACCAGGATGTTAATAGCAATTTCTGGCCGAGCTTGTGGCTTGAGCTGCCCATTTTGGATTTGGCTGGTGACTCTTCTGGGCAGGCTTTGCGTCTCTGCCTGTTTGTGTTAGAATGCGACACATGGACCCAGCAGTCAGCCAGGTGCCAACCATGTAATCTGACACCATATGTTCCCAAGTCAGGAGAGAATAGAGCAGATTTTTTTTTTCAATTTTGGAAGTAGGTTAATTACATTCATCTATATTTTCAGCTCTAAGGGTCACAGATGCAAGATTATTTCTGACATATTTAGGTGGTCATTTATGACCAAAATTATTAAGTATGAACTTTACCATTTACAGGACGGGGCAGAGAATATTCTCAGAATGAGACCACAGCTCAAAAAGATATTCCCTTAGTAAGACTCCTCATTGGCACAACTTTTAAAAATAGATTTAAAGTGTTGTTTTGAGGGGAAATCGGTGTTGCTCATTTTATTGGCATCCTTCTCTGCCTAGATGTTGGTTTATTTATGATATTTCACTGTTTTTTCACTTGATATTGATGAATGGAGCCAGCTCTGTCATTTCTCTGCAGCTTTTGGTTCTTTAAGTATCAAAGCCAAACTTCTTACTAAAAAATGAAGTCTATTTGATTCAGGACATTTAACCAATGCAAGCTAATAACAGTCTTTCACATGGCTAACATTTGTTGAGAGTTTGCTCAATGCCAAGGAGGTGCTGAGATGTTTACAATATCTTATTCAATCCTTGAGCAACTCTTGTGGCAGGGGCTCTTATTATCCTCATCTTACAGTTAAGAGATGGGATATGCCTGTCATCTTGCATTAGCCCCTCCAAGTGTGTACCTTACACTTCTCATCCACCTGCCCTCTGGCTTACTTTTGGGTTTGGCCAGTGAAGATCCCTGACAAAGAAAGCTAGAAAGATGAGAGAAGGAAAGAAAGAAAGAAAGAAAGAAAGAAAGAAAGAAAGAAAGAAAGAAAGAAAGAAAGAGAGAAAGAGAGAAAGAGAGAAAGAGAGAAAGAGAGAAAGAGAGAAAGAGAGAAAGAGAGAAAGAGAGAAAGAGAGAAAGAGAGAAAGAGAGAGAGAGAGAGAGAAAGAAAGAAAGAAAGAAAGAAAGAAAGAAAGAAAGAGGGAGGAGAGTGACCTAGAACTAGAATAGTTTGGATATAAACCCAACCTCTTTATTCTGAGTAAGCCACTAAACATCTCTGCTCCTCAAATTTTTATCTCTGAAGTAGAGATGCTTTTACCTATCTCTTAGGTGGTAGTCAGAAGGATTACATTAGATGATACACATGAAACTACCTGGCCAGATTTCTCCATTGTGAAGGTATATTTTTCCTTTCCCTTTGCATTTTGCAAGTAGTCTGTGGGGGTAATATTTTGCAGCGTGTTCCCTAATGCAGCAGATGCCCACCTGCATACAGTGCATTCTGTCATAGCTACTTTTGTCTTCCTTGCTGGAGGGAGTGTGCCTTGTCCTCAGGAGGAGCAGGCCAGGAATACCAATATTTTTATTTGTTCCCATATTTTAAGTTTTTTTTTTAATTTGCAATTTTATATATTTCACAAAAATTTGAGTTTTGTTAAATGCCTTCTCAGTGTATATACTTCTATGATTTCCCCCTTTGATTTATTAGCATGGTGAATTATATTAATAAATCTCCTCATGTTGAACTCTCCTTGCATGGCCAGAGCATTACTTTAATTAGCTATTTGGTTGTGTTCGCTAATATTTGATTTATTTTGGTGTCCAAGTTTACAAGTGAGATTGGTCTGTAGTTATTTGATGCAATCTTTACCAGATTCAAGTGTCAATGTTATACTTGTCTTATAAAGGGAATTGAGAAGTTTTCCTTCTTTTTCTATTTTCTAGAAGAAGTTAAATAACACTGGGATTATGTTTTCTTTGAGGGTCCAGTTTCTATATGAAATTATTTAGGCCTGCTGCTTTGTTTGTTGCTTTGTTTTGTTTTGTAGTTTTGTTTTGTGGTAGGTCTTTGATAATTTCTTTTTTTTTTTCTTCTAGGAAATTGGTCTGTTTAAATTTTGTCTATTGGGATCACATTAGTAAGTTGTATTTTCTTAAAATCGTCCATTTATTTAGGTTTTCAAATTTATTGCACAGAATTATACAAAGTATTTTCTAATGATGTTTTCAGTTTTCTGTTTGCTTTTCACTGTTTCTTACTTTGTATACTTGTGTTTTCTCCCATTTCTTTTTCTTGATTAACTGAGCTAGTGGTTTGTTTATTTTATGGATTTCTTGAAATGCCAGCTTTTTAATTTGTTTATTAGTTTTATCTTTTCCTCTTTTCTAAAGTATTAGGTTTTTGCTATTTGTTTTGTTCCTTCTGCTTTGTTTTGGTTTCTTTTGTTCTTTTTCAAACTTTTGATTTGGTCATTTAATCTAATTTTATTCTTTCATCTTTACTACAGATTTCTGCTTTAGTTGTATTTGATAAATTCTGACATATATAGCTTCTACAAATGATCACCATAGTGTGTTCTTTATTACACATTAAATTTTCATGCATATTTGAGCCTATTTCTGTTCTATCTTGTCTATATCATTTGTCTGCCTTTTTTTTTTAATTTTAGCATCAAAAATTTTAAGTTACTAGAGTTTTAGTTAGTTTATAAGAATAGTATGGATTTTTGTGTATTTCTTTTATAAACAACCACTTTATTAATGTTTTTCTTTTATTTTTTGTTATTTTTTTAGAAACCAATTTTTTAGTGTTTATCTATTTTTGAGAGAGAGAGAGAGAGAGTGAGGAAGGAGCAGAGAGAGAAAGAGAGAGAGAATCTTAATCAGTCTCTGCACTGTCAGCAGAGCCTGATGTAGGGTCCAAACCCACGAACTGTGAGATCATGACCTGAACTGAGATCAAGAGTTGGATGCTTAACTGACTGAGCCATCCAGGCACCCCTATATTTTGTTTATTCTTTTGTGTTAAGTCATGGGGATAAAAGATACCGTGTAGGGAATATAGTGAATGATATTATAATACTGTATGGAGACAGATGGTAGCTACAGTTGTAGTAAGCTTAAGTATAACATACAGACTTGCCAAATCACCATGTAGTATGCCTGAAACTAACATAAAATTGTGTGTCAACTATACTTAAAAAAAAAAAAAAAAAAAAAGAACACTGCATGTCATATTGGTGGCTTTAATGGGGATGTTTCTTGGGTCTCACTAGTTACTATGATTGTTAATTTGGGGGGACATGTATGTCTTTTTTCAAAAAGTAATTTTTTTTAACTTGGAGATGGATTTAAATTTTATCAAACGCTTTTGACAGGTTTTTTTTTTTTTTTTTTTTTGGTAATCATAGTTTTCTCCTTTGACCTATTTGTATGATGAATTTGATTAATGGATTTTCTAAGATTAAAATACTTTTGAATTCCTGGAATATCAATATGCATAATGTACTTCAGGATTCTCATTGTTAATGTTTTATTTAGGACTTTTTACATTAATATTTTTAAAGTTAGGTTGGTTTGCATGTTTTCTATTTATAATATTTTAGCTGTCAAAAATTTAATTCTTAATGGATTTCTGATAGTCTGTCATGTGGATGTTCCACAAATTAATGTCACAATGGTTCCTTTATAGATACATTTATGTTGCTTCCAGTTTTTCAGCATTGTAAATAAGTGACAATGAATACTCTTGTTAATCCCTCTTCCCAGTCTCAGGTCATTCACTGCTTCCTAAGAGAATCCCTTTCTGACCCTCTGACTACACCAAACCCTTCAATGATCTGGAGTTGTCTTTTCTTCACAGAGCTTGTTATGACTGTAATTTACACGGACTGTATGTTTAGTTGATTGCTATCTATCTTCTCCTATTAGGTGGTAAGTGCCATGGAGTCCAGGATTGTGTCTGATATTGTACCCTTCCAGGAGCTCAGTGCCTGACCCAAAGTATAAATACTTTCTGAATACTGATTACCATCCATCTACATGAATTTACTTCTAAGGAGAGTAGACCTTTTACATAAAGGGAGATTTTACATTTAATTTTATTTTCTGACTCTGCATGTTGAGATACCATTTTGGTTGGAGCTGGGAGTGAACTGTATTGTTGTCATAATAGAGGAGAGAAGAATTTGGTTGGAGTTGGGATGGTGGAGAAGGGTCAGGTGGGCAGGAGTTAGAAAAGCTGTGATCTGTGAGGGGAAGCTGAGACACAGGTCCTAGAGTTCGTAGTGAGGAGAGTAGAGAGTTTCAGAGAAAAGATTTTTCATATGAAGTGCCATACAATGGAATCTTTCTCCACAGCTCTGAAGTCTTAATAAAAGACTATTCAATTTATCAAATGCTTAATCTGAAAAGATTTCTTATGAAAATCATTTTTGTGAAGCTAAGACAGGTTATTCAATGAGTACAAAGATGACACTGTGATCTGAGTTTCACCAAGATTAACAGAGGGAAATGTAAAGCCCTGCATGCACATAAAAAAAAAAAAAAAAAAAAAAAAGATTAGTTGTCCAAACAGAGGTTTAAGGAGCACCTGACTTTGAAAACATGGGTAATTAGCTGAGTCTAACATGAGCCAATTCTGTGTGGTGAGTATTGAAACAAAAACAATAAATGCAGTAATTAATAGGGGCACAGGGTCCTTGTCAAGGTAGGTCATGGTTCTACTTTACCTTATTGGTCAGACTCCATTTAAAGTATTCTTTGTAGGTTTTTACTTTAGTTATTGGCAGACTTGATAGAACCCCTAGTAGAAAAGAGTTTGGGAATCCATGGCCTAAAACATAATGTTTGAGGGTTTCATTTTGTTTTGTTTCTTAAATTTTTTTAATGTTTACTTATTTTTGTGAGAGAGAGAGAGAGAGACAGAGCGTGAGCAGGGGAGGAGTAGAGAGAGAGGGAGACACAGAATCCGAAGCAGGCTCCAGGCTCTAAGCTGTCAGCACAGAGCCCGATGCGGGGCTCGAACTCAGACCGCGAGATCATGACCTGAGTCGAAGTTGGACACTTAACCAACTGAGCTACCCAGGTGCCCCAAGGAGTTTAGTTTTAAAATGAGAAAACTTGAGGGTCACTTGTTGGCAATCCTCAAACATGCTGAAGGACTACTCTGTTGAAGAGGGATAGATCCTGTTCTGTGGGATGCAGAAGATATATTTGAAACAATGGCAGATATTACAAAGCAGAAAGTGTAGACTCAATATATGAAAAGGCTTTGTAGATTAAACTGGAATGCACTGCTGTTGGAAGGGGGAGCTTTCTGGAATTGAGGATTCTAATAGAGGCTGCATGACCATCTGTAGGAGAGACTGTAGAAAAAATTTCTGCATCAGTTGGGCCAGATATATGACTTCTTCATTCTCTTTCAGTGGAGAGTCTATGAAAAAGGCTAGCTGCCTCACTGCTTTCACTCTTAATACTAGCTTGGTATCTACTCTACCCTTCAGGCTATAAGCTCTACGAGGATGAGGCTGTCTATCTTGTTCATACTGAATTACCAGACCCAGGCACAGAGCTTTGTTTTCAATAATTATGTGGTGAAGTGAAATGAATGGTTGCCATCCTAGGTAGCCAAGGCCAATGGAGCAGTTTAGCTCCAATGGAACAAAGGAAATTAATCAAAGGGACTGGGTCAGTTGATTTTTGTCTTTCCCTAGGCCCTGTTCTTAATATGCCAGGTATTGAGCCAATAGGAGACTTTTAAGTGTAGCCTTCCATTTCTCCATTCATGAGTTGACAGAGAAGTGGTGTTATGGAGTAGTGAAGAGCACAGTTCCTAGAGTCAGATTCCCTTGCTTTACTTTCATAGGGTTATTATGAGGATTGAATTAGTGTGTGTGTGTGTGTGTGTGTGTGTGTGTGTGTGTGTGTGTGTGTGTGT